>NC_061513.1:325942130-326051021 GCF_022539505.1 Lolium rigidum | reverse complement strand
GATGAGTCCCTAAAAATGATAAAGCTCAAATCCGAGGAGGAGTTTGCGCTTTCTTATGGGTTATATGGAATACAAGAAATGGTTATAATTTTAGCTATACAAAATCTTGCTCCTTTATGTAGTTCATACCGTTGGCCACTCATTGAATCTGTATGTGGTCGTACCTACAACCTACGGAGAAGCTGGAGGATTTGGATATTGGCTACAACCGGTTGAAGACGGTCGTGCCGCTGCAGCTAACGTTTTGATCTTCGGATAGCATTTTGATATGTTGTCTTTTTTTTCGATGACCGATATATGTTTTGATCTTATGTGACCCATGAAGTGTAACTTTTTGTAATAGCTAATTGATAATATAGCAATAAAAGGTTGCATGCATAAAACGATGTTGAGGTCCGGATCTTCATCCCAATAGGTATCTAATTCCAATTCCACTTGGATCCAATCCAAGTACATCCCGATCCATTTGGATTCAGTTTGTAGGTTCCATACCCCTTAAGTGTGTGACCTTATAGGTCCACAGCAACACGGACACGATTTAACTTCCTTAAGTTGATAGATGGTAGCGAATCCTAGTAGAGCAAGCCAACCCCAAGCCGTACTATATAGTCATTCCTAGGAAACTTGACAATGTGGCATATTCTACATTCCTTTTTACGTACTATATACGTTATCAAGCTCAAGGTGAGTACTTGTCGACCCTCTTGATGGCTCGGTATCTATTCTCAGTCTCGTGATACAAACTAGGTTAATGATTAAATCCAAGTTGCATGGACATGCTTTATAAATCCAATCACTTGAAATGGTCCAGAGAATATCTCTCAGTTGGACGGGCAAATCATGTCTTGGTCTTCCTGCCTCGCAACTCAATTCAAAACTAACCTGAAATCAACCTTTTAAGGACTATATGGAGTAGAGTTTGGTAGACCCTAAGTAAGCAGATTCGTAAAAAACTACAGAACAGTCGAATACCTCAGGTCTTAGATAGGATTTTTTTTGAAACAAGGCAAAAGATTTGCCATTTTTATTGATTAAGAAGAAGTTTTAGAGGTGTTACAAACCAAAACTTGACACAAGGTCAAGCCCAAAACATGAGTGATGAGGTCTATGACCTAGGGTGTGGCCCAATCTTGCGAAATTGACCCGAAATCGAAAGGGGAAAAGAGGGGAAAGTGGAGAACAAGATGAACACCAAGAACAACACACACCATAACCCAATACAAACCAATTATACTTCCTTGGTTGGTTAGACCAAGCCAATAAAATCAATCCTTGGAGAGACCCTTAGGTAGAATCCAAGAAGAGGGAGATTGGAGGTGGAGATCCAACTAAAACTTGGATGAGAGAGGGGGAAGTCTTGAATCATCCATGAAGAGTAGAAATCCCTCAAGAGTGCCTTGATATAAAGAACATATATAGTTCTAGGGAGACAAAGCTCAAAGTAGTCTAAGCCAAATCTTGTCTAACCTAACAAATGAGGAGTACCGGAGATACAAATAGACCAAATTCAGGCAGGGGTACTTTAGGTATTACAAGGTATGAAAGTATGGACGTTCAGATGAAGAGGAACAGCTCGGATGCGAGTTGGTTTCGGCCGAAGCGGTACCTCGGGGGAGGTACCGGCCATGGTACCGAAAAATGCATGTTTGCATCTAGGGTACTCGGACCCCCGAGCGGTATCTCGGGCGGTACCTTGGCCGGAGGTACCGGCCGGGCTCAGGTGGAGGCTCCGGCCGGAGGTACCGGAGCTGCCTCTTCCCACGTGGTCGACGTGGAGGCCTGCTTGGGGCGCGGTGGCAGGCCGGTAGTACTGGTCCTACCCTTGGGTGGAGGCTCCGGCCTCCCTCTCTCTTTCTCTCTTCTCCTTCTTTCTTCCTTTCTCTTTCTTCTTCTCTCTTCCTCTCCCCTAGATCCTTGCACCATGGAAGTTCCTCCTCTCCGGATCCTTGACGGCTCTTGTACCTAACCACACGTAGCACATTGGCATGAGGTAGTATACCATTCAAGTGTGTGTTGAGATCAATTGTAGAGAGGATAGAGTTCACCTTGACATATATAGCGGGGGATCGTGTTGTTGGTCCACTTGGGGGACTCCTTGGCCATGGTGTAGTATCGTCGTTAGGCGGGGCTACATCAATAAGCCTACTCTCGCGACATTACAACACTCAAGGCCTTAGCCCGGCTAGGCTCCATATGGTGGCTTCGTCTTTTATCTTGGTCACCAACATACTCAAAGTGGAGGCATTGTTTCGAAAAATACGAGCATTTCTTTCCTTCTAAATTTCCCATGAGACCAACATTGCAAGTGACGTCATAGCCTTCTTTGATTGCAACCCCGGACAGGACATTCACATTGTACTTGAGACTAACAAATGGACACATTCTTGTTGTGTCTCTCAGGGCCCTGGTGTCTCTAAGTCAGTACTATCGAGTTAGCATCTCATGCTCATATATATATACACATGCATGGGCCTTCAAGGGCCCATTTCGAGTGGGCTGATATGAGTAGGAAATAACTATTGGCAAGAAGAGCGACAGATTTCAAACTCGTCCGAGGCTGAATTTGATAAGGTGGGGACAAAATGTATGCAGTTAATAGCTGTAATAACTCTGGATCTCTGACACACACAGAATTTAGGGACCATTAGGCACCAAAATTGATCAGGATCTGCATGCAATCATTGCCAGATGACACCAAAAATCTATCTATGCGTATGCGTACATACGGACATGCAAATAACACCACCCTGTTAGTTTTGTATGATTGGTGATCCATCCAGCCTGTTGATTCCAGAGGATAATAATTCTGAAAGAGAGGGATATGCAGGAAAGAAAGAAAGGTCCAGAGCATTCTTTCCTGTTGACACTGATAAGTGATAACCTTGGAGCGAGATCTTTTCATCCTTAAGTTGTTTGCTGTTGACTTGAAATACTTCTGAATCATATAAGTAGCTAAAAAACGAAGATCTTAACAAGGAGAGATGTCTCTCCATCACGCAACGACCCCTGGATCAGGCAGGCTGCAAACAGTGCTTGGCTCGCTCGATCATCAGCCGCTGCTTCACTTCACTCACTGGTGCCTATACTTGCTGCTTGCTTGTTGCGTAGCTCATCAATGGGGTGCAGGGCTGTGGTAATGGCGTCTCTGTGCGTGTCCGTGATTGTGCTCATCGAGCTTACAGATGGACGGGATCAGCTCAGGCACGGGCCACCAAAACACCAGAATGCTCATCATCCATGACGATCGCATAGCAGCTTGCTCTGCGATGACCAGTGAAGTGATCGACGGGGCAATGATCGATGCCACGCGATCCGAGCAGAGCAGACAACGTTGGTGCGTTGCCAGATGCCACTTCTCCACTGTAGTTTCGGTCATCTCATCGATCCTCCATTCGTCCAACCAACCGGCTGCTGACAGCATTGCACGGCGGCTAGCAGCTTGTTGGAATCATTGATCATTGATGTGTTTATTTCAGGCAGATTGATGGGGAGATGATCAGAGACCAGGCTCGGCACGGCGGCGCGTCACTATCAACAGATTCAGATCAACAGTGGGCTTGTTGCAGCTGCTGAAACTGTATTTTCCCTTCTCTGACGACTCGGTTCTTGGGCAAGATTGCAAGAACATGTCTCACTCTCACCTCACGTGCCGGAATTTCAGGGATTTTATGTAGTGTGATAGAGACCCCGTAGCTAAAAACTAACTTGTTGTTTTCTACCAACAAAGAAACCGTACAACACAGTTATGAGTTTGTGCACATCGTCTCTGCCCAGCTGCCTCTACAATGACACCTGAACTCCCCAAGATCAGATAGACGTGGTCGGCTCTCGGCTGTTCAGGCAGTCTCTGCGCAGGCCAAGGTAGACGGACCCTTGAACGGTACAGGTTAGTCAAGACCTGGCTGACTATTCTGATCGACCATCTAGCACGTGCTGGCAGCTCACCTGCCATGTCTTCAACCAAAACCTTCACTTATCCAGCAATGTCAGCAATCATTTCATGGATGGAACAGGGAGGAAGAGGAAGAAACGAGAGGTGGAGCAGAGCAAGTTGCCTTGTTGCATTTCCCTGACTAATGCGCTGCTGCTGCTCTAGTAGTATCTGTCTGTTACGGTTGTCTCCGGCTCCATGCATCGCATGGAAAAAGGCTGGATCGAGGTCTGCTGTCCGGTCCGGACACCGCGATGTGGGCTCGAGACAGCCGCGATCGATCGATCGATCCTGACGATAAAGCTTCGGACAGATCCAAAGCAGGTCGCAACAACGAACACCTAATGAAGATTATCAAGGTTTCGCTCGAAAATATCAGGCTGATCACTATGCATGTGTGTACCTACCGTTGCCGATAGGGTTTAGGGTTTGGAGACCATAGGCCACTCCGAAATGCAAAAAAAAAAAAAAATCGCATTGTTGATGCTTTAAAATAGAATTTGGTTGATGGATATGCTAGAAAGACAAAAATTGTGGACGATGCAAGCTATGCAACCAAGTTCAAGAATCCGCCGGTCACCTCCTTTGCAATTGTGGGTTCACAAAGAGAGTGTGGTCAACCATAAAGGAGTGGTTAGGTATGCATGATGCCTACCCAACCGAATGAAATGCGGTTCAATCCGTTGAAGAGTGGTTTTGGGAGCACATTTTTGTTCAAACGAGGGGGAAATCAAGAACAACTATGGCGTCCCTTGCCATGCTTGTATCATGGGAGGTTCGGAAAGAAAGAAATGTTCATGTCTTCCAAAATCACTCTTCGACCATTGCGATTTGTGATGGTGGTCACAAGAATTAAAGAGGAGGCGAAATCATGGTGTTTAGCAAGGACCAAAGCGTTATGTAATATGATGCTGTCAGAGTAGCCTTCTAACTTGGTTTTGGCTTTTCCCATGACTTGGCTTGTAACACTTTAAGAACTTCTTCTTAATCTATATAAATAAGAAATAGTTTGCCTTATTTAAAAAAAAACTATCATTACCCATGAGCTCACTAGACTTGCTACACAGACGTAAAGATCGAGCAAAAGGACGAAACACTTTTGGATAACCTAGAGGTCGCACATAAGGGCAGGTAAAATGCAGGCGCTTAGAGGAGACGCTAGGATTTTAACCCCGGCAGTTTTGTGAAGTTTCTGGTTTTTTTTTTGGCATCGATGGAAACGTAGGAGTCGATGCTTGTTCCATGCAAAATATGACTCCCAAGTGTCTGACGCTTGCAGCATGGAGTAACCAACAATTTAAGCGCCTTACTTAAGAGGCCAGCGCTGAACATGCCCTAATGAACACCACGATCCAAATATCCTAGAGCTTTTGGATAGCATTTTTTTAGAACATTCAGAAGCATCTTTTTAGAACATGCAGAAAAACTGCATGTGAAATGTATCGAAGAAAGATAGGCCAAAAGTACACAACCAAAGTTTTACACACAAAAATGGAGACCGAAATACTTTTTTTGTTCTAACTTAGTCCACGTCATAAAAAAATCAGAGAATTTAGTCAGAGGTCTCAACCGCCTTTCTGAAAAAGAAAAATACTACCAATACAACGACGACGGTGGTCATGTACTACCCAATTAAGCTAGTGTTGCGTTGAATTCTATTCACCAAGAAACCAATGGCAGTGCTTTTGGGCGCCATGTAGCAGCTGACTTTCGGAAGCATTGAAGATACGTGACAACCTAACCATCTCCCTATGAATTCAACCGTACGGGTCGATGGTTGGCATTCATAACATGAGATCGGAAGTTCGGCACGTGGTACTAAAAAAAATGTTAGACCATCACAATCAACAAAAACAGACATGTAGACCTTGGGACGTTGTCCCGTCACTGCTCACCAAGTCGGTACGGTGTAACCAACAGATACACGAGACAAACGAAGTAAGGAACCACGTAGCAGCAGCAAAATCCACATGTGAAGAGACGAAATAAAATGTCTTGATCACGGTCCGTATACGGCCCTATCGGGCCATTCAGACCCTTGGCCTTAGTAACCTTGGCTAGTCTTGAATAGTACTACAAACTCATTATTTCGGAAAATGGGGTAACGCGAGACATGAGCGTGACACCGTGAGATGGGATCTGGTTACCTTGGTTACTGACAGCGGCGTGTGGAGGGCATGAGGCCATTGCTCCCGCGACAACCCGGCTCCGGTGAAAGACGTCTTGTGGGCGTCTCCGGCCAGCCGGCCGGCCGGCGCAGTGAACAAACAGACTAGATCTACTATATATTTTCCATGCTCCTTTGCGTGGATTTGAACGAACACACACATAGCATAGAGATTTGGTGACATGCAGACTAGATCTATTAGGGTAAGGGTAGGGTTAGATTTGCAGATTTTTTGCGCGGCATCAAGATTTTGGACTATGAGATTATGGTTTCGGGGAATCTGGTAATGCAGTACTTCGATCTAGTAGTTATTGCTCTCATGCATGGCAGATTCACTACAGAGGTTTCTGATTATTGATAAACTAGATTTACTTTAGATGGTAAGTGCATAGGAGGCACGGATTTTTGCATGACCATTTTCGATGACTACAAGATGCTTGTTCGTCCATTGCTTGCTCATATGCTTTTTGTGTTTATTTGTAGGAGGATGATTATAAGATAGAACTATGATAGTATCACTGGGATGATCAACATTTAGCAAGTGTTGGGAACTACCACACTAGTAGTGCTCTGTACCCGCTAAACATTAGCGAATCTAGCACAAAATGTCAGGGTGGTCCAACAGTGTAACTTTTCATTTAATAATTTTTGTTTCTTAATTCTCGAAAAAAAAATCTAAGTTCTTTTTCTATGATATATAGGCTATGTAAAAAATCCAGGGTGGTCCATGCACCACCTTGGCCACCCATTAGATCCGCCTCCGCAGCTAAATATCTGATTATCTCAATGACTTGTGCGCTAAGTGTTTATGAGGCCTACATTGTTTTACACATATGTCGTTGTGTTCTTTGGTTGATGATTACAATTAGGCAACATGTAAATATGACTGGATTAATCCCCATTTGGCATATGTTATGTACAAACATAGATGTTGTCCATGGTATTTGCTACATGGTGAATTATCGCACTGCCACATGTTTGCTATCATACTATGAGGCCTTGGCCTTCTTCAGGATCAGTTCTTAGCTTGTTGTGTGCTATGTAAATATGAGGCTCCCAAGTCCCAACTGTGACTGGTGTGTGATGCTTTGTGACGATGATTACAATAATAAACAATTTAAGGCAAGGGGATCTCTCCATGCGTTATCTATGTGCAAGCACAATGCTTGTTCACTATACTGATCTGGAGACAATCCCTTTACCTTGTGGGTGCTAATTTATATAAGGCGTCCACTTAGTAGTGATTGAACTAAAATCTTTAAAGAGCCCATAAAGTCACCATATATCAACAGCATGCTTTTAGGCTGCAAATCATGCAACAAAACAGCTTGAACTAAAATCTCCAAACAGCCCCTAAACGCAGTGAAGCAATGAAGTTAACTAGGAGCTCATTTCTACCCACGGCATGCCCCAAAAGATACCAAAATGAACTGTTAAAACTAAATAACATCATTGCTTTAGATGGTAAGAGCATCTCCAGTCGCGTCCCTCAAAAAGCGTCCGGCACAAATGATTTGGAGCACGTTTGGGACCGCGCCGGACAAAAAGAGACCAAAAATCTGTTCAAAAAATAGGCCCTTCCCAGCCGCGTCCCTCAAACAGCGTCCGGATGCATGCATTTTAACAGAAGAAACCAGCCCATGTGGGAAAGTAGGTGAGAGAAAGTGTGGGGAAAGAGACTAGCATGTGGGGACTAGGGGCTGCATGCATGCGTCCGGACGCTATTTTGTGTCCGGCGTCCCCGGTAGAGACTCTATGCATAGAGTCTCTACCGGAAGTCTCTACCGGGGACGCCGCACACAAAATGAGGCGCTAATTAGCTTTGGGGGACGCGACTGGACGGTTTTTTTCCCCATTTCTTGTCCGCGGTCCCCCGACTGGAGATGCTCCAAGTGCTCTTCATTGTAGCATCATTGCTAGTGCTGTCGTCCAGGGTGTAGAAGTTCGATGCGCAATGTGTGATCTAAATAACAAACTGCAAAACGTAAAATTGAAAAACACACCAAACTGTGAACGATTTTAGGCTCCAGCAACAAATGCAAGCTGGGAAAGAGTATTTCTAATGAATCTACAATTTATTTAAATTTCACCTATTACATACTAATGAACTGTTAAAACTGCTACAGTAACTTGCTTTAAAGTTATGTTGGCGTTTGTCGTTGCTAGTCAAATGGTGGCACAGTCACGAAGTATCCACTATGTTCCTAAATATAAGACGTTTTGGGAATTCAATTTGAACTCCCAAATTGAACAGAGGGAGTAGTAAAAAAGCAAAGCTCGTTTAAAATACCAGTAAATTAACAGAACGCTAACAGATTGAATGACTCCAATACAACCATCCATTCCTTCCATTGCATGAACAGTCACATGGTACTAGCATAAACGTACTTTAGTTGCCAATGCATAATGTCTAAACCAACAAAGCAGCTTCCTAGGTGACCAGTCTACAACCAGCACGGCAAAACAATCCTTTAAAAAGATTTGCAAAAGATAGGCGTGCTTGAACTATGACTTCATTCTTTGCCCGTGATGTCTGCTTCAACTGCTAATCCTCTGAAAGAAATAGAGGTATCCCATATCCTTGGGCAGGTCAACAGATGCAGCTACCTTGCTGTCGTTGAAGATTGCCCACCTCCCGTCTTTGAGGACATGGGCCACATAGTGCCCACAATGGGTAGAGGTGCCCATATGGCTCACAAACGCCATCAGCTTGTATCCTAGACAGGAAATATATTGTTAGCTTACTACTGCTAACGAGTTTTAATCATAGCTTGAGCAACAAAATTACAAACAGTACTACAGTACACCCTCGGTTCCATATAAGTTGTCGCTGATTTAGTACAACTTTCTACTAAATCAGCAACAACTAATATGGAACCGAGGTAGTAAAATATAAGACAGACCAAGGTAGCAATATTTTGACAGACTTAGAAATAAGACGGAATCATTTTAGGAGATGTTCGTCACTGGGAGCATTCCAGTATTAAAACTTATAATAAAAGATTTCTAACTGATTATCTACTCCCTCCGATCCATATTAGTTGCCACTAAAATAGATGTATCTAGATATATTTTAGTTCTAGATACATTCATATTAGTGGGAAGTAATATGAATCAGCATCTGATTAACTTTGTAATAAAAGATACTACGGTAAAATATCTATATTCAGACATGCATTGAGCATGTGTTACATATGTAGAGTTTCAAGGGTAAGTATAAACCACCGACGAACAACAATTCTTATGAATTATTTCGTCCAATTGGCAACCACATATAGGGCGGGGAGGTGGAAATACTACAACTTGAATTGTCATTATTCCAAAAAAATCAACTAATTCCACAAGAGAAAATACGCTCCTTAAAACTATTGCACAATAGTAACTTACCAGAGTTGAGCATACACAGGCAAACAATAGTTATTTACTTGCAGCAATTACATTAGGGTGTTACGCTCTAATTTATTCATTTGCAAGAGAGATGGCTCAAAATAAAGGCAAACAGAACTGGCGGAGAAACTTACTGCCACTTCCATCTGTTATGTATGGATCCTCATCTTTTACATTACTTGCTGAAGAATCAGCAGAGACGGAGCTAGATGCATCAGGGTTGTTGAAAACCCAGTCCGTGGCTCTCTCAATATTCCCACCCTAATACATGACACAGCAAGAGTATCAAGGACATGAAGTTAATGGGCAAACGGCAGAAAAGGAAATGCAAGGCTGATACGGCAAATACGCAAAAATCAACTTCCCAAAGGATGGCAAACACCAATTTTCAGAAGTATGGCCAACATTTATGTCTATTATTTCCATATAATTTAGACGATGTAATCATAAGAATCTTACGGAAGCTTTCAAGGCCATCCGGGCAACATCTTCTTGAAATCCAAAGGATATAAGAGTTTGAACACTTGCTTCATCAATAGTGCTTTCAGCAGACGTTGGATCTTGAGATATCGGATCATCAATATCTGCACAAGTTGATAGCAGTTTCATCGGTCAGAAAACTTAAATGTTAACCATTTAATGATGAACAAAGCGATAAACAGTGGAACCTTTTGCTTCTGCATACCAACCTGGATCATCCATGTGTGAGAGGAGCCAATTCATCGCCTCCTCAACACCTGTATTCGATGTATTTATAGCAGCTTTCTGACAGCGAACATAATTGAACCCCATGCTTGCAAGGTGGGACACAATGTCCTCATTGGCAACAGGACGAGCAGGTTCTACTTTGTCACCAGAAGAAGCTGAAAGATGATATTGCTAAGTCATCAAAGATGAAAGTGACCTTTGAACAGAATGAATATAGAATGCTCAGACAGAAAAAGAAAACTGATATGAGACGATCAAACCTCCTTCAGGTAGTAGCTCTTCCCCAGGCTGTACACCTTTGCTGCGCATGTGCGATATATCGATTATATCAGGCACATCAATATAAACATCTGAGATAGAAACAAAATGTCAAGACTCAAAACATGGAAATATGATTGATTTTGTTAATCATCCAGAACTAATATAAGTGCCTATCAGGGATGTGAGCAACTGAGCACCGCCAAACTCATCATTCACTCCTAGATTTCAGGCAAAGACCATAAGAACTTACCCAGACTATATCGAGTAACAAAAGACCCAACTAACTCGAAATTATGATAGTGTGAGGAGTATTACCGAGTTTCTTTGGCACCCATCCTTCCCCCATTACAAACTTACGCATCTGCAGCACCAGGTAATCAGGAAAAGTTTTAAGGCCAGTAGTCCTGCAATGAATTTTTTATTGTTACTTGTCATAAGATGAATGTAAATAATTTGCCAATAAGAAGCCATCTCCCGGTTCTTAAACATCACTAAACAAAAATATCCAGTCACTACATAATCAAACAGAACACTTTACTGTCCAGTACACAAATGTAAATAGATAAAACATTCTTACTGATCCAGAAAGACAGTTAGTAGAGAAATGAAGCAAAGTCGAAGGGTTCACCGCAAATCCACAGCAGCTACTGACCTCTCAAACGGTCATATTAAGAGTACCACAAGAACCGCAAATTAAAACTAATTGGCAGAATTCCATATTGAAGTGCAGCCAGTAGAGCATTACACTTCTATCGCACTGGTCTAAGCTGAACTAGTACTAGACAACATTTCATATGAATTCTAAAACTACTTATTGTTGATCCTCAATACATTAGCTTTTCTTGAGTTCTGATTTGACTAATAATCAATAATCCGGGCAGAAGAATGACTATCTTTCAATTGTTCTACCTTGATACGCTACAGTTCAAAGGAAAGCTTTGAATTTCACGTCAGATTATCACTAAAATATATTAATCGAGTGACATGGATGACGGGATTAGACAAGTGCATGAGAACTTTGATGGCATCTTTTAGCAACTACTGAATACAGATTTGAAGATATACATACTTAATTGCTGTTGTCTTTGAATTTAATGCAGTGCTGTAAAAATCAGGAACTTCGTCTTCGCCTGAAAAACTTGCTAAGCATGCCTCTAGTGGGACTCTTGGCCTCACAATTTCCTCACTAGACCTGTCATGGAAACACAATGATAACGACGTCATGGTACACACTAGGCAGTAGGATCTGCATAAATATGAGAGACTTACACTTCCTTTCCATCCAAGTCCATTGCAGCTTTCTTCTCATGAAACGCTTCTAGCTGCTCTGCATGCCACAGCCACACAATGTCAAGCTTCCAATACACTGAAATCTATACAGAAAAAGACTAGGATTTAAAGAACCACCTTTGTTAGTCGCTTCGTGCAACGGTATGCTCAAAGAAAGATTGTTTTCAGAATGTGTGTTGTAAGAAACTTTGCCAGAAGGGCATTGAACCCGGTGCTCAACAATGAACTTGAAACCTGAAAAGGGATTTGACTGGTGGTCTCCATGGTTTGCCTGATCAACTTTTTCAATAAGATGAAGGAAGAAGTCCAGGGCATCCTGGACAAGTAAATAGGATAATGAAAGTTAAGAAACTTGCTGTAGTCAAAACTCTGGTTCAGTAAATAAAAACAGCATCCAAATAAATAGCACCTCGATACAAAATAGAAAAAGAGAAAAGGTTCATTTTCTCTACCCATCAACTCTCAGAAGTCTAGGTTTAAACCCTTAACTCTAAAATCAGAGAAATCACGCTCCCAGCTATCAACAACGCACATTACCACTCCCCAAAGACTCATCCAAAGCAGTTTTGGATGGCATGGCAGTGGTTTTTGAATGTGGTAGTATAGTCAACGAATAAACATGAAGTATAAGGAAATAAGAAGAAAATATCATACTGGAACTTAGAAAATTTAAAGAAAAATCAGAAGTATACAGAAACTTCACTAAAAAACAAGAAATTAAAGAAAAGTAGGATGCGTTGGTTTTGCCAATAGGAATAAAGGTACCTGTTGCCTCATACTGGAAAACTCAGGATGACTTGCTGCAATAACAGACTTGAACATACGGGGACGTATTCCTACTTGTCCCTGTAAAATAAAGATAGAGCCAGATGATTATAGAACAGTGTGGATCAGCAAGCCAGATCGTGAGAACAACACAAAAGTACGATGGGTATTGGGCAGTTGGGTACTGCAACCTCTTGTACTGCTTAAATGAAGGGTATAGAAGTAGTAGAGGACATCATTTAACTAGAGTGGATAGTAAAATGCATAGAATCACAAAATAACACATAAACTGCAATCATGTTTGTATAAGATAGGACAATAGAATATTTGAAGCACTTCTTTCCACCCGAACCTATATGGAATATAGCGATAACGGGCTTGCGAAGCATGGTCATTGTTGTGCAACATCATTCTCACAGAAACTCAACCTTCACTACTCCAGCCAGAGAGCATGTAACTACCGTTGGTGCTGTAAATGTCAAAGCTCCTTTCCTTTAATTAAACTAGTAGCATGCCCGTGCTATACTACGGAACAAAAGGATGATGCAAAACCTAGTTAACTCGAATTGTATGTCAAGTTAATCGCTGATATGCCTGTAGGTTTGTATGGTGGCACTTGTCGGGATTGAGATAAAGAAGGCAACAAAAGGAGTGAACAAACAACCACAAACTCAAATCTTCATGAGCAAAACCATATAATAAGATAAGATGCAATTTTTATATCCAAAAAAAATTGGTGTATTTTGAACTATTGTGCAACCTCAGAAATTTTAGCCGGACCAACCAATTTAACACATGAACATGGTTTGCCTATCAGTACAAAGAAAATCTCCACTTGCATTTAACCTACTTCGCGAGAAATCAACGAGAGCATTGCCTATGCATTTCACAGAAGTTAAAATGAAGCAAGAAAGTAGTACAATCCAGACTGAATTATCAGTTCACAACCCACATGAACACCAGAATTGCAAAGGGCACATACAAACAATAAAAGATCAAGATATAACAAACTATTACCTCCTGATTGGGCTTAGAATATTTACCAGAGAGTATACCATGCGCCAACTTTGTCCTGAAAGGAGAGTAAACAGTTCAAGGACATGAATGCCTAGATCAAATTCTTGCACAAAAACATGACTCCTTACTCTTCTAAGTATCACGCTAATGATAAATTCTTATGAGTCTACAGTTCTCTCTGTAATGCATGATGCATGATTAATGTAACATTGCTATCGAGTTGCACTAGTTTGTACCAGCGAACTAGTGCCCCACTGAGGTGATCATTAAGTATTTCCCAAGTGGCCAACAACTGCCAGGGAGAACGGAAAATGGCTGAATAGAATCAAATCTAGGAGTAACGTTGTCTATGACTTCAGGAATCTAACTGTAAGAATATGATGACTTCAAATTAAGGAAATAAGGAATACAGACATATATCTCCTTTGTTTTCAGATTGCATTCCTATAAGCTAACCAAACTGCATCTCAAAACTGTACCAAAATGTAGTGGCACAATTAATGAGCACACCCAAACACATAGGTCATCCGTAATAACTTACATTTGCATGTTAACATCCAATGTTGGATCAGCTTGGGACATTGCGAATGCTGCTTTCAAACTCTGCTTCTCGAAGTACCTGAAACATTCAAAGAATAAATAATGGAAGAGCAGATGCTACTTAGGGCGAAGAGGGTGGGGTCAACAGTTGATAAATAAATCACACGGTATCATATGAGGAAGTAGAACCAACCTTGATATAAATGGATGGGTTGAAAACATAACTTGCATTATTGAAGCCATATAGCAACTGCAAAGGGAGAAAAGATATGTATTACTTACAAGTTATTAGAAGAGAAGAGAACCTTATGTAGTCAAACCGTGATACCTATTTCCAAGGTTTACAAGGCCAGTATAGCCCGGTCCATATAAAGGTTCAGCATCTTTGCCACTTTCTTGTATTCTATTCCAATCAAAATTTGTGTTGTGGTCAAGTTCTCTTTCGGCAGTGGTCATCTCAGTCTGCAAGAACAAAGAAAACAGAACCTCGTATAAAGAAGGGCAATGAATAAATCATGCATCAATGCACTGCCATAGCTAATTTTTGTGTCTATTGTCTAAAATTAGCATAGACACAGATCTTTTACCTGGCCAATAACACCAAGAGCAACCTATTTTCATACCAGGCAATAACTAAGTTCTTTATAGGTTCAAGCATGCAATGATCTTCGATAAGTAATACCATTCCCTAAAAGTTCAATATCTAACTCAATCTTGATTCATGATTTACATTTAATGCAATAAATCTATAAATCTATAATTAGGAGTCAGACTAGTATGTTTGCTGTCAAAAACCATTTTACTTGACCCATCTTTAGAAGGAGTGAAAACCATTATCACAGATAGGCGCCACTATAAATGGTTGCAACTCACCTTTTGGAGTGAAGAAAAATCGATACCAAAATGTGATAAGTGCTGAGCCAATAGTGGATCTTCAACGCTGTCATCTTCCGGGTATGAGTAAACGTCTGAGCTGTCACACAAATTTTGGTATGAATAGGTAATTTACTAAATAGAAAAATTAATGGACAAAGCAATCTCTGCTGAGTGGCCTGTCTTATAAGGCTCTATTTGTATACATAAATGCGTACGCGGGACATAGCTTTATACCAAAAGGCAAAAGTTTACAAGTAAACCTACTACTATATGAAGATAACACCTGGAGGGTTGAAAAAAACAATTAAAAACTTTTTAGACATTTATTAAAAAGATGTACCTTTGATACCAGTTAGAAAATACTCAATTCATGTCACTCGCTTTTTACATTTCAACTTTGTATGCCCATGAATGCAACTTCCACATTGTTTTTTCTCACAGAAAATTAATAAATGTTACTAAAAGTGTGTTATTCCAGATAAACATTTATGTCAAACCTACTGATATCGTTTTCATACAACTGGCTTTGAAGATGAAAAATATTTGATTGCACATTTGACAGTCCTGCTCCTTCCAAATCAGGAACATAGAGTAGCATATAATGAAAATAGCAATTCCAAAACTGCAAAAGTTCAAGTGTAGCATTACCTGCTCCTTCCAAATCAGCAGTAATTGTTCCAAGCTTTACCGCTAGAGGATATTTAGTCTGCTGGTAGTGTTCAACAGCATGATTATTCCCACCACTTCCATCCCAGACCTTCCTCCCACAGAGGATCATACCATCGGTTAAATTTAACCAGAGATTCTCTGTTTTATCACACTTGCTACACTTCCATCCATTAGGAGGCACAATTACACCATTGTCTAGTTGTTGCAGATCCATAGCATGTGCACTGATTAGCTTCTTGTCAGCCACCCATGAAGCCAGTTGTTGCTTTCTATCAGCACTTTCAGCAAGTATAACTTTATCAACTGCGAGCCTAACCTGTAGATTTATACTACATTAAATTCTAATAACTATGGACATAATAGCTTCACCCTTATACATTCAACCTAAATTTTACCTTCTCTGGCAAGTCAACTGATGGAAATGGGAGAGAAGCAAATTCAGGCAAGACAACAATTTCATAAGTAACGTCATACTCAGGTTCTTGTTCAGAAAAACCTCCCTCCACTCCTATAAATCAAGGGAAAAATTTATTAGTAACATGGCGATTGCTTCAAAATGAAGATGACAAATAGCTCTATTCTCACTGTTCAAAAGTGCAACTCTTATCAGCCCATCTGAAAATGTAGTTTCTATGGACCCCATATTTAAAGAACGGACAATCAGAAACTTCTGGACAGTTACTAACAGTCTCACCACAAATTCATATACTTGGATTTTCAGAATATAGCCATGTGCTGATAAGAATTGCACTGTCTCCAGACCTTGGGAACGTAATTATTATCAGCACATAATTTATATTCTGAGAATCCAAATATATGCATAGACAAGTCTCATACAAAACTAGTACACACGGCAACCATAAACAAGGCCATAAAAACAACAGTCAACCAACAAAACAGACACCTAACATTACATCTTAATTTCTAATGTTTATTTTATACTATGCCACAATCTCCATTTAAACATAATATCAACAAAAAAAATAAAAATAAAACACAGCAGTACTGCGAGGCAGGAATTCAGGGGGGAAAAAGGACCAATAGCAGAAGATAGTTGTTTTACACTAGACTGAGCAGGGCTGCTATGCAAAACTAAAATTCACTTTACTGGAGTAATCATATAAAACAAGCCAGCCGTAGCAGAGCACGTTGTCTGCAACAAAGCACATCTTACTCGCACAAATTCCTATCCTATATGGTGAACCAGCTCTACGGAAACAAATTGATGTGAATCCATAGATCATATGTTCTGTATCATGACATCCATAGCAACGAAACAACCAAATTAAACACGATGTAATGTGCGACAGAGGTAGGCCATACCGATGGCGAGCAGGGTGGGCTTCTTGAGCGGGCGATCCGCCTCCTCGGGGTCGGGCTTCCGGCGCTGCACGATGCGGAGGTACACGGGGTTCTCCGTCTTCTCGAAGTTCCAGGCCACGTGGTCCCTCCCGAACGCCAGGAACGAGTTCATGTCCACGTACAGCCCGCCATCCGACCTCTGCGCAGACACGGGAACAGCTGGCGTCAAACCCTAGCACGATCGAGGCGGCGAGGAGAGGGATGGGGGGGGGGGGGGGGCTTACGGGGGTGTCGAAGGAGACGCAGCACTCGTCCTTGTGGATGCGGTTGGTGGGCTCCGGGATGCGGACCTTGTGGAGGCTCGCGCGGAGCAGATCCATGGCCGCGGGCCGCGGCGGGCGACGGCGACGGCGACGGCGGAGGCGGGTCGCGTCTAGGGTTTTGGGGGTGGGGGAGACGGCGAGGAGAGGAGAATTAGAGCAGAGAGGTTTGGAGCGAGGGGAATTTATGCGGTAGGGGTTAAGTTAATCCGGGCCCTGCCTTTGGAGTTCACGTTTTTTTTCAGGGAAACTTGACTGAACATTCTGGATTACACGAGAATCTTCAGGATTTGAAAACGTCCATCGCTTTTTATTTTAAAAAATTTCAAAATTGACCTTTATGGCGCGATGAAATTCAATCGAAAAGTCAAAATGACGAAACAAAGGTACTTCCTCCAATTTATATTACTTAACACTAAAATAGATATATCTAGGTATATCTATTTTAGTGGCAGATAATATGAATAACTAAAAATCAAGGAATATTCCGTTTCACGAAAGAAAAAAACCAGGGTCTATAACCAATTTCCATTATTTTGAGCGAAAGCCAAAGCCCAATCAAACAACGTAGCACTGAACAAGATGATCGTGCGCTTACCTCTCAGATAACCAAATATGAACCGGATGAATCCCTGCAGAAATGAGCACAGAGCTTGGAACATAGCCGGGCACGCCTGCACGAGATGTCCAGACAAGATTCAGGTAGCCTGATCGCATTCCTCCGTTCCTCCGCCGTGTTAGTGTTGAGATTTATCAATCTTTACATACATCGTCTGAATTAAGAGCAGGACGGCCAAATATTCCTTCCGTGCGTGGGTTGCCAGATCTTTTCCACTTTCCTAGTCACGAAGCATCCGCATATTGTTTGACTCTTTTTTCTAACTTTCTTCAGATCAAGCATATGGCTGAATTTGATACGCTCTGCCGACACACAAAGATACCAACCCTAGCATCTGTTAGGGGTTTCGAAAATTTCAAGAAAAGCAATGGTCATTTCATTGAGATGCAGTAAGAAGTACGAACTAGTAACAACCTAACACATCTCAGACCATAACCATTTCAGAGATCAGGATTGCAGGTGTCAGTCAAACCTGAGACTGAGATGCACTATAAATATTAGCTGATGTCCTATACAAAAGGCTAGTGTCCCAGCACTAGTAATAATCCACCCTCAACGGTTCCAGGGTTAGCAACCAACAGATTGTACTCCAACGGTCCAGCCAAACATATATCCAGTTCTGCATAAGTAGGGGACTATACTAACTATCTAGAGTCTCCACCAGCGACACAGCGGACCAGCCGGGGAGCAGCTCACGGTGCAACAAAAAGGCGCCCATCCATGGTTACGGATCGGAGCGCGGTGAGGGCGAGCTCGGGAACGGTTCATTTCCACAGCTTGACATGCTTGTCATGACTGACAGAAGCAACCAGGCCAGAGCTCGAGGAGGCCAGGGCGGAGATGAGGCCGTCATGCGCCGCGACAGTCATGCTTCTGTTCTCCAGCAAGTCCCACAGCTCAAGAGACTGCATTTGTTCGACACAAAAACACTTGTAAGTGCACGGAGGCTTACAAGTGTGAACATTAGGAGGAAGACTGCTTCGGATGTGTCTTGATTGTAAGATACCGGTACATGCTAAAAAAAACACTTACCTGGTAGCCGCCAACGATGAGCAGAGATGGATACGAAGGGTGGAAAGTGCACGCGTGAAACTTGTTCCCGTTGCTGTTGAGTTCTTGAACGCTGTTCTCGCTGGCGGAATTCAAAGACCATACTTTCACTGTGTCTTCACTGGTGGAGGCAAGATATTCACCAGAGGGGCTCCAACACACTGAATCAACATGACCGGTGTGGCCCTGCAAAAATACCCAAAAAAAAGAGTGATGCTTGAGTGATCACTTCCCATAAACTCACAAATTTGAAATTACTACTAGCGAAGTAAAATCAGGTTACAACAGCCAACTGATGACTAGAGAAAACACTTAGGTAAGAGCAATTTTTCATTAACAGAAATGAATCTCGCAAAGTTGACAATGAACAATTGAAAAATATTGGTAGATGTCCAGATTTAGTTGGACACTATATCCTGAGATAAATCCATGAACTAAACATAAACAGATTGTATGCGCCCGGTTGTTAGGTAGAAATATAGTGGTTGGAGCCATCCCGTACAAACCTCAAATCTCCTCACACAAGCTTGTGTTTCCACGTCCAGTATAGACACAACATTCTCTGAAGCTACTGCAAGATATGCACCATGACGTGGCTGAAATCTCACCTGGCTCGAACCTCCCTGCACAAGGAATGCATGTAAGTAAATCAACTTTATTGAAAACATGCAAGTCAAGAAATGCATGACCATCTGCCACTTGTGCTGGTGTCGTCTCGCTATTTTATAGCTGTCCTTGACAAATTAAACAATTATGTATTCTATGACGTATGTCTTCAACAGACAGCCACTCAGCATGTACAACTTCTATAAATAAAATTTTACGATACAAATATTTTGTGTGTCACTCACAACAAAGCAGAGATTGACAGAATGTTCAACTAGCAAAATTGAGTAACCTTGAAAATTCGGACAGCTCTTCCATTGTTGATACTCCAGAATCGTATCTCACTATTCCCGTCACAAGAACACACGAGGTCATCCTTGTTTGGGTGAAAATCCAGTGACATAACAGATGCTGAGTGCCCCGTAAACATGCAAGCTGCGACATCTTGCTGCAAAAATAAATTATAGGGGTCAAATGTTAACAACGCTGCTATTGAAAACATATCGTAGAAAAACATAAGACATAGTTTATTGCATTGGACATCTCCCAAGCATCCAAATCTTCACAGATCAAAACTATCATAAATATCTCCTGAAGAACAAATAAGATTTACTTCCAAAATGAAGAATTCATGCCATGTAAGGAATCTAAGAACTGATGCTGTGGATGGTGGATCTTTCATAACAGGTAGTCTTTCGTGCGAGGATTGCTTGAACTGCATTCTCTGTGACTCCACAGCCTAAATAACTATAGTTTGCAGTTTTAGCACAAAGGTAACTGAGAAGGCATGTTAACTGAGTCATAAAAAATTTAGCAATGTGACGTATCATTAGATGTTACTTGACAGAGTCATGCAATGCAACATATCCAAAGCATGTCAACTTGACTGGCAGACGTATCACAGGGAACAGATGGTAAGAAGAATTGGACTGTTGACCAATCACACAGGCTTACATTGTCTACGTCCCAGACCCTGACAGTTTTGTCAAATGATGATGTAGCAAGAAGTGGACCGCTTGGACTAAACCGTACATCAGTTATCAGAAGAGAATGATCCTCCAATGTTGCTTTTTGTTTCAAAGTTTCAGCATGCCACAAGACCACCTGCATTGCAACAAAGTAATATATTTGGATGCAGGACTCCACAAATATACAATATCCATTTGACTGAGTAGCATCATTAGCATGAGCATGCATGTTTACCTTCTTATCATGACCCCCAGTAGCAAGTAGCTTTCCATCTGATGAGAAGTGACAGCAAACAACCTTGTTTGTGCTTGCTCGAGCTGAAGAAATCTCTCGGAAGGTCAATCCTGCGTACAATACACACACAAAATTGACTATAAAACAAATTTAGGATATGGCTTTCCACAAAATAGTGCAACGTATTGAGCCAGCATATTTTTCTTTGAAGCGTGTTAGGTAATTCCCGTTCGTAAGGAGCCCAAGGTTCCCATTAAAAAAAGGGCCCAAGGTTTGTAATTTTATACACTTGGTTTACATAACTTCAACCTAGTTGAGTAACCCAGTTGGGACCAGTTTATACTACACCGCTGACCCAGCCAATGAGTGACAATAAATTGTGACAAGCCTTATGGCACTAATCAGATCAACCAAAGTATCACACCTTTAGCAGAAGCCATACAACGACTGCGGGCATCACTTGGACCTGCGGCATCATCATGCGACAGGAACGAGTCCACATTATCTCCCAAGCAGTCATCCTCCCCAAGACGATCCATGCCGACCTTCAGAGAGTCAAGGCATAAAAGAATGAACCCATAGAACAGAGATATTGCAAGCTAACTCTCACACATCAACGTAACAGGCTAATACTAACGATTCATCCAAATACTTATCAAACTACAACTTACAATTTGATCTGTTGGCGATTCCCCTGTGCCTGGAGCATCGGCACCAAAAACAACCATAGACTTTGATATGCTTGCATTATGATGCATCGATGGCATTGAGACGGTGTCTCCTGGAGTATCTGTGGAAGGGGTTGAGGGTGCCGAGCTGGGACAGGGGCCAGCAGTATTCATAGTACCAGAGCTGTTAGCTGGACCAGATGATGAGGCAGGCTGTTTGCGTTTTCGCCCATTTTGATTCTTGGATACCTGCAAAACCTTATCAGAGTTTGTGGTTTACGAAATTATGTAAAGTGGAAGATTTAACAAAAGGACATAAATAAAATAATACTCCACGAAACAGAGTAAAACCTGTTCATTTCCACGAAAGGAATTGCACGAGAGTCCATCCATAATAACACCACTTCCAGCAACCATTTTTTCATGATGGCCACGAAAGTCAAGGTAGTGATTTGAGCTTTGTGGTTGCTGACTCAGTAATGATTGTTGAAGGAGCTGCTGCTGACTACTGCTTTGTTGTTGCTGACTGCTGCATTGTTGTTGCTGCTGCATAGCTGCTATCTTCTACTACAAAGAACAGAAGTGATGAGGGTCTATATGAAGATATAGAAGTTACCTCAAATGGTAGTTGTGGGGTACCATCTTGTGATCATGCAAACTTCTAGATTTACAAAGAGTACTTGAGAAGAACTAAGGGTGGTTGAACCAACGCAAAACTTTTAGATTGTCAAAGATGATTATTGTTCACAATTTGAATTTGCATTCATTTTCTAATGGAGGTGCACGAGTTCAAAGTGATTCTAAGATGGAGGTGCACTGAGTTCATTGTGGCTTTTCAAGCTACCAGAGAAAGCATTCAGATAAGGCAGTTCATCGTTGAACTAGAAGTGGTTCCAAGTGTCTCCGGTCCATTAGATCTCTATTGTGATAACAGATCATGACACTAGATGTCTAGATGTCAAACGCAAAAGCATACAAAGATTGGATGGGCATCAAAGAGGCCCGAGGAGCTGCAGATTAAAGCATGCCTCCATTTATCACCTTGAAGGAGCAGAGCTTGTTGACAGCAACCTCCTCAGGCAGCACGCTACAAAAAGCAGTCCCAAGCTTTCAGGAAATATTTTAGAATCAGGCTGGATATAGTTCTTGGCCGGAGATTGCCCACTCTTGAAAACTCTGCTCTTGACTGGGGAGAAAGAGGTCAGTTTGAACCCATGGTGCTGCTAGTTAATGTGTGGCCACTTTTTGATCGAGTCCAAAATGATTGGGGTGGGCTTGCTTCTGGTTCTGGGCTTGTCAAGATGGTGCTTATAGACTAGCAGAGGCCCACTGAGACGGGACTTGTGGGCTTCGAATCTGCCATTCAGGGGCTTTGGGTTGATCACGTGACGACCAGTGACCTCAGAAATAGCCTGGAGTTGCAGAGTAGGCGAGAGCTCAGCCAGGTTACCATTCTCTTCACAGGAAGTTTTTTGGGAAAGCTTGTGAGGATTGCCAGCTCAGCTTCAGAGCTAAGTTGTCATCCACATGGACAACAAATCATACGCAAAACGACCCTAGGCTTATAATATTTTATGATGGATTTAAATAAAGTTTGATGACTGCTTGCTGCTAACCAGAAGATTAATATTCAATACAGGGGTGAACTTTAAACTCGGCCCTAAGTTCAGCAGGGTAATCTACACTTATCTCGTAAGAAAATTGATAATTCAGAATACCAAGTTGTCAACATGGCATACTTTTCTTATGATAAATTTAAATAAAATCTGATGACTAACCGCTGACCAAAATTCAGTGTTATAGTGTGGTAGGAATCAATTGGTAAACACAGAAGAAAAGAAACAAGATGTGAACTACATGCATAAATCTGTAGTGCAAGTATGAGCAGTGAGCAATCATATGCATATACCAAAATATGCAAGTCAGAACTTACCTTCATCAGCATATCTGTCTCGAGGCGCTGCCCATGTGAATACATGTTTTGCAGTGAAGGCCCCACACTAGGAATAATCTCTGGGAATGCGTTTGACGGGCCATCCCTTCCAGGAACCATGTTTCGACTGCTCAAAAGCATCCGAAGCCTTCTGCCATCCATCTCCGTAGATGACGATGTAATATTTTGTTGTGCTTGAAGCAGAAGCTGTTGCTGCTGTGGAGTGAGAAACTGAAGATGGTGCAACGCTTGGGGAGTCTGAACAAAAGATTTTTGTTGTAGATATCCAGATCGAAGCTGATCTAACCCCTGAACAGTTATGACAAATTGAAATACATCATGAGAACATAAAATATTTAGAAGCCATACTTGCCGTGAATTTACAAATTAGATGCCAGAGATCTAATGTAGTGAAAAACTAACCGTAAGAGGCCACCCTTTCAAGGTCAGATTATGCCCTGCTTGATTAGTGCCTGCTAGACCAAAAAAAGTATCAAACAGTAATTTCAGTATGTAAATGAAGGAACAAATTTCGAGGTATTAGGCCATCTAATAAGCAGTCAGACTTCAGATATGCGCCAGATAGCTACAAAAGCAAAAATGAGCGTTCACGAACAAAAAGTAAATTATTTGCAACATTATCAATTATAATTAATAGAAATATCGAAAATATGTTTTCAGGTTCCGTATACTATGAGGCTATAAATGTGAGAACAAGATGACATCAGGCATGAAAGCAGAAACACCAAAATATACTATAGTTCAATGGCAAACACCTGGTATTCCAAGTAATGATCCGTCTGCGCCTGCAGCCCTAAGATTTAGAGTGGCATTTGTGTCTGCCTTGATTTCCTGGTACGATTCAACTTAACCAGTTATATACATTGGCATATTAATGAACGCAATATCTCAAGTAAACTATCTACCTGTGTTGATCCCTGAAGCTGTAGGCTTCTGGCCTGAGCTTGTTGCAAAGTACCTGGCACTCCACCAGCAGATCCTTGAAATATTTGCCTAAAAATTAAGAACAGCAACCCAGTTAAAAGTTAAAACACACGTAAAAAGAAGCCAAAGATTTTTCCCTAACAACATTCATGTAAACAGCAACAAAATGATAATATCAAGCATAAAGGCAAATAACTGAAATGTCCTTGTAACTGAAAGAAAGAAAAAAAATGTCGTAATAGCATCTGTCAACCACAGAAATGCTTTACTTCGACTTTTCATGCAGTGGGTCCTTATGGACCTGGTAAAAACATTTGCAGGACTTTGCACAATTTATCAGCAAACCAATAGCCTTAATGAATATTAAAAACATGCCCAAGGATTCAATCAAATAGATTTGCCTACTAACTTTAAATTCACCTGTAAAAGTTGTAATGGCCATTTACGCATTTAGATATTGAAACTTCGACTTTCAAAATCAGTATGGATGGAACAGATTTATTTTGAAGTAAATAACAGTTCCATTAATTCCATTCAAGACACCCAGATTTGCTAGAAGGTCATCGGAAATGCAGCCACTTGAAATGTTGGAATATATTAAAAGAGTGAACTTTGGATAAATGTTAAACTAGAAACAGATATAAAAGGATAAAGGTACTGTATGTTTTTAAATTCTTACTAGGTTACAAAATAACCTCTTATTTGTGATAAACAAGTCATCCTGAAAGAACAATATGCAAACAAAACTACGGCAGGAACAAGCTTCATGACTATGAACCTAAAACTAGAGTCTACAAGGAACTAGAAAACTACAAATTGAAGTGAAAAAAAATAGAATTTGAGGACTTATTCAGTGGTTGGTAGATGGCATTTGGCTTAGATCTCCACAAAGATGAGGACTTTTTGCACTAGTCAGTATCCTATAGAAGATGATGCCACCAAACTGCTAGTTATCTGCACTACAAACTTCACTACAAGTAAATGCAATACTAGCAGGCGTTGATAAGTGGTTTGTAGTTTGTACCCTGAAGCATGAGCTGATAATGCGGAAGATTTCAGCAAAGATGCCGGGTTTGATTCCAGCAGCTGCCCAATGTTTTCATTAAACCTTTGCTGCAGTACGAGTTGGCATGGAAATATTAATGCATGTCACTTATATCAATCATATTTGAGGGGGGTTTAAGCAACAGTACAAACTGCCGCTGAGGAACTACCTTTACTGATGCATCATCCAAGGTGTCACTCTGCACAGGAATCTTCATTCTCTCTTCATATATCTTTGGAGACGAAGAATTTGTCGCTACAGTATTTAGTTGTGGTGGAGGATCAGCAGATACTGAACCATTCTGAGGACTAGCGGGCAAATAATTGCTATCGTTGCGCTGTTGTTGCTTCTGGTGGCGCCGTTGCTGCTGAGGATGTTGCTGCTGTTGTTGTTGCTCCTGCTGCTGTCTCTGTAGCAGGAGCTGATGCATATGAATCTGCTGTGGTGACTGCTGGGCATGAACATGCTGCTGCTGCTGCTCCAATGATGACTGCTGCTCTCGAGATTTGATCGACTGTGTCTGGGACGCAATGGTATAGTCATATATGGGAATAGCACCACGCAGACAAGCAAGGAAAAGATACTTCACGATTATGCAAACCACATTGTATGGCTAGGAGTGGCAAGCAGTTCCAGAGAGGGAGGCTAGGTGGTAGCCACTAGAAATAAACAGGTACTGACTACTCAGTAAACAAGTCTAATGGATTCATGTGACCTTGGCTACTGGTGAGCACTAACAAATTTATAGTTTTATAGATTGAATGAACATAAAAGTACTATCTCTCTTCCAAAAAAAAAAAGGTATATAAATTTATTTGAAGTCCAAGTTTACTAAGTTTGACCAAATATATAGAAGAAAATATCAGCATCTACAACATTGAATAAATACACTATTAAAATATATTTTACGGTGAATCTATCGATATTGATTTGGTATTGCAGATGTTCATACTTTTGTCTGAAGAATTTGTCAAACATAGGGCTCATTTGATTAATAGGATAGGCAAAGCATAGGAATAGGAAAGACATAGGATTGAGATGTCATGCATACTTGAATCCTATGGGAAGATGAAGTGTCTTTGATTGTAGCACAGAAATTTTCATTAGGTATGAAGCTAATGTTTTTTCCCTAGGATTTGCACTACAAGATTCCTATAGGATTATTTCCTATGGGATATGTTCCTATGAGGCTATGAATCAAATGGCTTATGTAGGAATTTTCCATAGGATCGAAATCCTAAACGATTCCTACACAAATCCTATGAATCAAAGGAGCACTCATAAGTGTCTTTGATTGTACCAAAGGAATTTTCATTAGGTATGAGCTAATATTTTTTCCCTATAGGATTTGCACTACAAGATTCCTCTAGGATTATAGGATTATTTCCTATGGGATATGTTCCTATGAATCAAATAGCTTGTGTAGGAAATTTTCCATAGGATCGAAAAATCCTACACAATTCCTACACAAATCCTATGAATCAAAGGAGTACTTAGAAGACTCTGACTAAATTTACAAGCCTTATTTTTTTGAGCGAATGCGCCTTATTTTTTTGGAACGGAAATAGTTGCTACAGACCATGGCATCAAGATAAAGTACCTTTTATCCTAACTAACAAGACAAATAGGTATCAGTGTTTTGTATGGAGAATTAACTTCTAGATTTAAGAAACATACAAAACATCAGGAAACAGATATGGTGCAGATTAGCCAAAACCCACCAGAATCTAGTTGATTTGTTGATATATGTGAGAAAAAACAATTCAAATGTAGGTTGGCTAATGCCAATAAGTCACAGGTTCTTCAATAATTGTGTGATTGCACAGTCATTTTTCAATTAGCTACATGGTAAAAATTGAAATGAACAGGAATGAACCACAAAGGCTTTAACCAAGATAGATCGATTAGGTTTCTTTTGTTGTATCAGCAGTATTGTGAAAAATCTTTGATTTTGCTTCCACTGGTCACGTGGAAATTTTCAGCATGCTTTACGATATGATTATATCAGTGAGTAGGGTATGCACGAACATTTTCAGGTTTACAGTAAAGTCATATAACCATATTGTTTAGCCACAGCAGCATCAGGGCAAGCAACAGCAGGAACTGGTAACAATCAATCTGCATGTGCTATAGCAGTATAGCCTATACAAACCTCAATGTACGAATTAGCAACATCGGAATGTTTGTCGTTAGTCCTTGAAATGAAGATGTCCCAGAAGACCGACCACCACTCGAAGAGGAACCCCCCTGGGGCGTCAATTGCTAATTGTGAAATTAAAGTGGCACGTGTTAGTACAAGAAAATTTAGTTAAGTTCTTCAAAATGCAGAAATATCAGACTGGCATAGATAAAATCAAACAAACACAAAACTTTGTTTAGCACACTTGCATATGTCTTACTGCACATCCAGTCATGCATCTCTCTTGCACAGGCAGCAAGCAATAAATATTTGCATCTGAAGGCGACAAAAATGGCACTGTCTACCTGACTAAGTGCCCTCTTTGGCTCGACGAATCAAAATATTTGGCCGTAATGCAGAAAGATAGAGCTTGGAACTAAAATGAAGCAACTACGTAATTTGATCACTGACACGCCGCAGTGTAGCACTCACCAACAGGATCTGGAGACAAATTGCCTTCTGCTTGAAATGCCTTTGCAGTTTTCTGCAGGTTCCTCTTCACCAAGTAATCATGGATGTACACATCCAAGCTGCTTCAGGATACATATGGCAAACATCAGTTCCACAGTCCAGATCAAATAGATCACCAAGGTTAATTAGATGGGACAGGCACGAAAGAACTTATTGAAATCTCGTGCTGAAAAAAAATCCACAAAGAAACCCCACAAGGCACTGGACACAACAGGAGATGCTAACAAAAAAATGGAGGAAAAAATAGAGAGATAAAATGTGCATTAAAGTACTGTACTAAATATGCATTAAACTATCTCAAAAAAACGATGCATTAAACTCTCAGGAAACCAAAAAGCGGCAAATACGCAAGAAACAAAACTTTGTCTGGAAGAAAAAGGGCAGAAAAGAAACATAGAAAGAAGGTAAAAGGTGACAACTTTTGCAAAAGAAGAAAGAAATATGCAGAACGGGAAAATAGCAAGAAACTCGAAGGAGGCCTGGAGCACTTGTTTCTTGAACAAATCATGTAGACCTAATGTTTTTGAGCGGGTAATCTGGTACCAGGGGAGAAGTGGGCGGCGTTGTAACAGAAAAAACACAAGAAAGAACAGTGTAAAACGACCAAGAAACCAGCCTGCATACGGAAATCAACAGGGTGAAGCTTCTCGACCACATTAAAAGGGAATGTGTTAAGGTCAAAAGAATAGCAGCAATATGTTTCCCTTCCAAAAGTAATCTGCACACTGAAATAGACAGGGAGACGGAGCAAGCAGAGAGATTGAACTCACATCTTGTCTGCGTTCCACGATGGATCCTCCGCCATGGCTGCCGCTTCCTCCAACTCGCGGCCACACTGCACGAGTACACAGGAACGCCTCAAGAACTGCCAAAGAGCAAGAACGCACGGAGCAGAGGGCGGCGAAGAAAAAAGAAAGATTTGACCGCTCACATTCTGCTCCAAATCTAATTTCGATGCCACCTTTGCGAAACGAAGCGCAAGTTGCTTCTTTAAAAATCTTCGATTAAAGAGGAGAAAAAGGTAGGTGCGCTTTGATTTAATAAGGGGAGAAGGGAGGAGAGGGGAGGGGAATGGAATAGAGGAATGGAATAAAAAGAAAGAGATGAACAGGAGGAGAAGAGGAGGACGAGCAGAGGGGGGCGAGGGCTTTGGCCGAAAACCCCAGTCCCCTGCTCATTTCGCACCCTCGCCCCTCGTGTACGCGTAAATTGTGAAAAGGGCATTTCAGAATATGTTTCTTGCGCTTTATTTGATTTTGTATACTTGATTGAATATATTTTTCCCCACTTGCGTTTACTGAATAGGCCTTCTTGGTTCTAAAAATTCTGGTCGATTTTGGCTTTACAATGATAAAAAATATATTTGTAAGGCCTTTTCTATTCCTACAATCCTAGAATCCCCTAATTAGGAAAAAAAATGGTATAGACAACTACCGATGAGACGATCACCGGCCTACCACAAGAGTTGTGCATGAGGGGGGTGATTACACCGACGGTATCTTGTGATTATAATTACATGTGAATTAAGTGATGGCCTCTCATAAGTCATAATGGTTGCTCGAATCAATGTCACGTGTAAAGATAAGGACGATCATTTGTTCTAAGGAGATTATAATTTTATTGAATGCGCGGAGTAAAGAAACCCGAGGAAACGATAGATGACAGCATGTGATATCCGCGACCTCACCCTGGCGGTCTCGAACCTACGGACCTTCCTCCATGCTCCCTACGCGCCACCGCCGCCACCGCACCCGTCGGCGGCGCCTTTCGTGCCACCACCACCGCCCACCGCCCACCGTCGCGCCCCAGGGACGCCCGATCACCCAGATCAGGTTCCCGTCGTCGCCGTCCCCGCTGCCGACGTGGATCGACACGTCGACCTACACGACGGTGCAGCCACAGCCGACGGTGCTGCAGCCGCCCGCCACCACCTTTTGGGGGGGTCCAGTGGGTATTGACAAGGGTTTAACTTGTCAATGCCTACAAGTTGTAGACTAGGGTTTCGTAGAAAGTAGAGGGCAAGTAGATCTCGAAGGTTCAGCCGGAACAGATGCTCGACTATAAAAATTAGGGTTTGTGTTGACAATGATTCGATCATTTCTTTCTCCCTCGGCTCCCCTTTATATAGGAGGTGGAGCCGAGGATTTCGTATCGCCCAATTTACAAAGTTCGGAAGGTTACACGAGTCCTTCCCGTATTATAACAAGACTATTCCTAATATATCTATTTTCCATATCGATGTTTGTTGGGCTTCCGGGCTTCATAATCTTCGGGTCATGGGCCTCCAACCATCCTCGGGTACCTTATTCGGCAGGCCCATTCGGGATGCCTATGTCATTAGCCCCCGAGATTTTGCTTGAATCGTAGAGTCGAGTAAAATCTCCACCGTCAAGTCAATCAATAAATTCTTCGAATTACCATAACATTTTCTCTAAAATATTTATATTTTGCGCAGGGATATTGGTAGATAGGGTTGGTTCATCTAACGAATCAGGTACCAGTTAACTGCTCTCGTGGCAAACCCGCAAAAACCTACTTCGATGTCTAGTCCCTAGACTCGACCTCGCTGGTGTAACTCGACATGTGTCGTTTAAGATCTTACCATGAGCCGAATTCCAGTTAAATTTTATCGAGTACCTAACGCGTCCGCTAGGATTTTCCTTCGCGTATGTTGACACATATAAAGTAGTAGAGCGCATTCGGGTGCGATACCATGCCTCACAAGACGGATCCTGGGGAGTTACCTTCGTAAAGTATTACGGCATCCAGAATTTCATCGCGACGCGATCTGGGAATATATTGTCGAGTACCTTTTTCGGTTGCTGGAATTGTTAATTTCTTCGAGTGGTTAATGATAATATCTTGTTCTCCCGATGGGAGTACATGACGAGTTATATGTAGCTCGAAGATGTACGACGATAACTTCTCGCCATGTTTTTTTTTGTCTTATCATCTTTTTTTTCCTTCTTCTCTTCATGTTTCATTGGGTGCGCGACCAGCGCTTCCGATGGGAGTAGCCCCCGAGGCTACAGGCAAGTGTTTGCACCTGGCTGTAGGCTCAGCTTTTGCTACTGTAACCAGCTCTATATTTTTGTCTTTCGAATCATCCTCTTATCAGAAGTATGAACACTTCTGATAAGAGTATCCCCCGAGCATATGAACAAATCCTTGTATTTGATCATAGGCTCCCGAAGTTTATTTATTGGAACACTCGAAATTTCCCTGTCACTATCTTTGATGAAGCCACTCGAAGTTTTCTTTTGAACACGTCATTGCTGACGATGGCCACGATTACCTCCTTGGGAAACCACGGCTCATGTCACCTCACTAGGACGTGGGTTCAAAGTTCTGCGCCATCGATACGTTGCGCAAGTGGGGGACACACGTTGTAACAACTCAACTTTTTGTGCATTGGTTTAAACTTTGGAGTACAAAATTTTGGGCCAACAAAAACTTTTCTGGTTTTTCTAAAATTCATGCATATAGTTCATCATGCCCTTGCATTGTAGATAATGTGTGTTAATTGCTTGTTAAGATTTTTGTCTGTGTGAAGATCCTTAAAATCCCAACCCCTTTATTTATCTTGTGATTCTCTCTTCTTGTTAGTGAGTATTTTACAATTTGCCAAAAACCCTTGTGAAAGTATAGAGATGGTAAATCTAGAGGGGGGGTGAATAGGTTTCTACAAGTTTTAATTCTTTCTTTGCAATATTAGGCTTTGCGGAATATAAAGGTGAGCCTAATGCAAACTAGGTGAAGCAACCTATATGAGGATACAACTAACTCGAGCAAGAAGGCTCTCACATGCAGTTAAATCACAAGTAAGGAGTTCGGTTAGAGATAACCGATAGCACGCGGAGACGATGATGTATTCCCGTGTTCCCTTGCTTTGCAACAAGGTACGTCACGTTTGGAGGGGTGGAGGTCCCACGAAGGATTCCCCACGCCACGAAGGCTCACCCTATTCTCCGGAGCCTATCCCACGAAGGAATAGCTCACTCACTTGTGGTAGACTTTGAGGCAGCCTCCAAACCTTCACAATCTTGCCCGGAGCAAATCCACAGCCCGGATGCTTTCGGACTCCTCTTGCCCACCTAGGGTTTCCAAGAAACCCTAGGAAGCAAGCTTCTCGATGAATACAAGGGGGAATGAGATTTGGCTTGGTAGAACAGTAGATCGGGTCCTCCTCTAGCGATTCCCCGGAGGGATTTGAGTTTGGGTGGAGGAGGAGGTAGATCCGAGGCTTTTGGTGTTTCTAGCAATGGAGTAAGAGAGAGAGAGCTCAAGAACAGCTTGTAGTGTAGTGCCTAACCGTTCGGAGGTAGGAGAAGGCCTATTTATAGTGTTCTTCGAAATATGGCCGTTGGTCACTTGCCACCTCGGCTTTTCCTCGAGAAACCCGGTTGACCGGGCCACAGACCGGACAGCCCGGTGGTGAGGCCGGTCAGACCGGATCAGTGACCGGACGCCCTTTGCTGGTCCTGGAGCTCCTCCGGTTGGCGGCCGGTTGGCGCCCGGTTGGCGACCGGTCGACCGGGCCGTGCGCCGGACTCGCCGGTCTGTAGGCCGGTTGACCGGTCGGCAACCGGATTTGTTGTGTTCTGGTGAAGAACCCGGTTGGCGGCCGGTCGACCGAGTCGTGCGCCGGACTTCCCCGGTTGGCGACCGGTTGACCGAGCTGTGCGCCGGACAGGCCGGTTGCTGGGCCCGGTTGGACCGGGCTGCGAACCGGATTTCTGCTATAGACCCCTTTTGATTGTTGTTGAAGTGGGGGGTCTCCTTTAGCCTTCTTGTTCCTTTGATACACCATTTATGCCTCATTGCCTAATACCCGAGATTATCCTTATAAACATATTAGGCCAAATACTCTAGCACGGTGTCATTGTTACCAAAATAATGGATAAGGGTAAAATACCCTTACAATCTCCCCTTTTTGGTAAACGATGACAAACCGAGCTAGAGTCACAAATAGATATTATGATAAGCTCTAAACCTTGATTCCATATAAGATATTACGACAGCTCCCCCATAATGTGTGCACTTGGAGAATTTGCGTTTGAATGCAAAGTGCACCATTTGTGGAACATGAGAAGCTCCCCCAATATCTTTAGGAAACAAGCATGGTATGGAGATGTGCATATCAAGATATATAAGCATAGCACACATAATCATCCTAACATAGAGTAGCACACATAATAGTCGTCCATACACATCCATACACGAATTATTGGAAGTAGCAAATGGTTCTTCAAAACTCAAAGCAAATAAGCACAAGCCATATAAAATCCAAATAAAGCAACTCCCATGGCTTGTGGCAATCAAAGAACCCCGTGGTCCTAGACTCTACTCTCTTATCCCCCTTTGGCATCGGAACACCAAAAAGGCGAAGAAAAGAGGAGAGATGCTATCGCACCCATCAGTAGAACTCATGCCCGGTCGTCCAGGAGCTCTCGCCATCGCCGCGTGCAGCCGCATCACTCTCATCCTCATCAGCATCATCATCAGCAGGGGTAGGAGCTCGAGCAGTCTTAGGAGGGATGGCACCATGAGCATATACGGAGAAGTCGAAGTTCTGGATCATCTCATCGGTAAGGAGAGGCATCTCCCACTGGGGTGCTACCACAGGCTCCATCTCAGGTCCAGGAGGAGGAACAGGGTGGTTCCTTGAGGCCATGAACTCATTCGGCGCCTCCGTGTCTCCTCGGGTCATAGTAAAGGTCTGATGTGCAACATCATTGGTGTTCTTGCACATTTGCCACATGCTTGAGAAGAAGCGAGCAGCACCATGCTTGGAGCGCCGAGAGTAGCTGGAGCTAGCATCATGATCATGGCGTTCCTTGGAACGGTGCTCAGTGGAGGGTGTCATGGAGGGAACGTCCGGACGAGTGGCCTCCTGAATGGGTATCCTGAATGGATCCATGATGACTCTTTCACCATGAACATTGAGAGGAGCGGGGACAATGTAGTTGATGAGACGCTGAACATACTGAGCATAGTTGGGAGTCATGCGTTCCATAACTGCACGCTTCGACTCACAGTGGATAAGATCACGGCCATCAATCTTCCTTAGCTTGTCGGGATGGCAATAGTACATCGGATTGAGGTGATAGTTCCTGACTTCACTTGTGTCGCCAGACTTGCTGATGAGGCTTTCACGGAACATCTTGGCAAGAACAAGGTATGAGTAATACATCCCAGAGATAGTGGGAGGTCCAGGTGTAGGGTTCGGAGGATAGCAGAAGGAGATGTCACCCTTAGTAAGCTTGGACCGTGAATGAATCTTGTACCCGGGATTACGATCACCACCACAACCCATGGCTGCACGGAATTGAGAGTAGGTGCATGAGTACTTTTCCTTGCCAGTCATCCAAGTGATGGTGCGGTCCTCATCATCATGGAAGAAAACGATGCAGTGGAACTGACGGACTAGGAGAGGACAGAAGGTAGGATCCTCTTGGTGATCATCAGGCTTCAGGCACACAAGGTCATACAGGCCCATACCCTTCAAGGTTTCAACCACAAAGCGGTACTTTGTGGCTTCATGCAAGGCAAGCTCTTCAGGGTTGATGGCCTTGGGCAAGACAATATCACCATGCTTCATAAACTCATGAGAATCATAGTAACCATCCCATAGGGCTGCTTGTGTCTTGGTCCAGAAAAACTGGTCCCCACGAAGGTAAGTCCGTTGCTCAAAGCGATACGGATTCACCGTCCTCATTTCCTGCCACTCAACACGGTTTGCATGCCCAGCATTGATATTTGGCACTATTTCCTCATCCTGTTGGGCGGCATGCTTATCCTTTCTCTTGCCACCAATAGACTTGTTTCTACCCCCAACTGAGCTGCCAATGTCAGTACCCAGATGAGCTTGAGGGGGTACGCGACTACTAGAATGGCGGGGAGGATCAGCAGTCCTTCCTCTCTTGGAAGCATTGCCACGTGCCTCACCACTCCAACTACCCGTGAATGAGAAAAATAGAGCAGGGATAGCAGCGGGGTAAGCGTACATGTCATCAATAAGAGGGAAGCCAAAAAGCATAGCATATATCCAAGTGTATCGATGAGATTGTGCGAAAACTGGGCAACCCGGCGCACAGGCCGGTCCAACCGGACAGCCGACCGGACGAGCCGGTTGGCGACCGGTTGACCGGGCCGCACGCCGGGCCGGAGCGGCCGGTCGACCGGGCTGGAGATCATGATCTGTCGACTTGTAACGTTTTGCCCAGATTTTCTACCACAAATTCATGCAAAAACTCATAAACTTGAATATAGACTATAGCAATAGAGTGGAGTAAGTGCATTGTGTTGTGAGACACTCTAAAGGCATGAGGACTTACAAACCCTAACCCTAACCCTAAAATTTTCCCAAAATTTGTCAAAAATTTGCAATGTGTGAGGGGGACTAGAGGATAGGGAGAAAGATAGATCACATTACCCGAAGACATGGTCCTCCTTGATCAAGAGAGCAAGAAGAACACGAGGTAGGGCTTGAAACCCAAGAACTCCAAGATTTCCCAAAATAGCTTGAGAGGGACCAAATCCTTTGGTGGAGATGTTCCAAGGGGCCCGATCTATGGTTTGGTGAAGTTTGGGGGGTTCTTGTGGTGGGAAGGCCCTAGAGCTTGGTGGAGGTGATGGGGGCGGCGGCAATGGAGGTGTGGGAGTTGGGGAAGAATGAGGAAGAAGACCCCAAGGGTATCCTCTTCCCAACATAACAGGCCGGGCGGCCGGTCGGGCACTCGGTCGAACCGGACCTGGCGCCGGCCGATCCGGCGCAGAGGCCGGTCCAACCGGGCCAGAGACCGGCCACCCAGTTTTATCTCATTTTCGCCTCGTTTTGCCCCTATGCTTTGCGTAAATGTGTGTGAATGCTCAGATGATGACATGTACATATAGATAGATAGATGATGATGAGATGAGCATAGACATGGGGTTGGAAACACAAGATTCTCTAGGCATACCCATTGGAGATAAAATCCAAAGAAGATGTAAATAGCAACAATGGGCATGAGTCGAAATATATATCAAGAATCATAAGCCATTTTGAAATGATTTTTGCAATAAGATCATTTGGCCTTATATAGTCAAATCAAGTCGTAATGAAGGCTCAATGAGGGGCGGGGGATTACTCCCCTATGTGAAAGCGCAAATGTCATGAGACCTCGAAGAGACATGCTTGGGTCCATATAATGACATTGGGTCTATTTATGTTGCACACATAGGTATGCATCTTACCAAGACATGGTAGGATGGCTATCCCCATATGTGCTATACCTAGGGATGGCACCCGCAGGGTATGGGTGCGGGTGGAGCCACCCCGTACCCGTACCCATCTCATTCAATCTCACCCATCACCCGTACCCATACCCGTTGATGGGTACAAAATTTTCCCATACCCATCACCCGGCAGGGTAAATGGGTACCCGCGGGTAAAAAATACCCGAGTTTAAAACACATCAAATTGTTGACAATATAATTGTGGACAACAATATATGACCATAATTTGTAAACAGCGGCACAATAATAACTAGAAGTTCATAAACTCACAAAATATAGAGGTAATTTGACCGTGCGATAGCAGCAAAACAAAGACCATGACACGATATTTATTTAATCTTGACCACCATGAAATGTGTCACATGACCATGCTTCCACTCCAGTACTCTCCACAACTCAAATGGCCAATTCCTAGTGGAAAAAACGAGTGCATTCAGATGTTAGAATTTACATTGTACAAGATGCTCTCAGATACTCAAGTTGGTAATTACAAACCTCCATTTCCTCTTGGATGTCTTGAAGGCACTTGGCGGCAGCCGATAATGGAGAAGCGTGGAATTGACTATTGAGTACTGATCGTCTGCAACAATAAGGCAAATCAACACATTGGCAACCTTTATTTTATCTCACCCGTACATGCATAGCATATTCATAAAATGATACAGGAAAGTAAAACCTCACCAAGTTGTAACCGCCTTGTTCTTATTCTTGTGCTTGGAGGCAGCCGATAATGGAGGGCGCCCCCTCGTGCCGGATGTCACCAGCATACAACCGCCGCGATTCTGCCCGTTAGATCCTGATGCGGGAGGTGCAGGACGTTGGCCTGGGACTAAACCCTTACCCGGCGCCCGGAGATGGAGAGCACCATCAAGCGACGGGGTTGGGGATGGACTTGGCGTCGGAGCCATGGTAGTCGCCATCCTCCGTCGCGATCGCCGTGAGCTAACAACCCCATCTCTCGATTGGCGTCGTCGGCAGCGTTCATGGCATCGTCGGCAGCAAGTCTGCAAGGCAATGCCAAAGAAACGATGGTCAGTTTCGGAGGAGGCCACCAAGCTGGAGGGGGTGGCGGTCTGACCCTAGCGATGGCCTCACGCTGACCCTAGCGATGGCCTCGCGATGACCATGGCGGCGGCCTCGCTTTTCTTGTTTCCAGGAGAGGTCAAGAGGAGTAGATCGATCTGGGACTTTGGTTCTAGGTTCTGGCCTGGGCTAGATACGTAACGTAACCTACTAGCCTTAGAGCCTACCATAACTCTATGCGGTAATCATGGAATACTATGTCAAACAATAATTTCCTGAGATTATGGAGGAGTTATTAGTGTGATCATATTTTGGACTTTTTTGGTACGTTAGGATATTATTACGGTACTATAGAAAACCCCACATGTCAGCATATATATTGAGCGGGTACGCGGGTACACGGGTATGGGTTCTAACATCCCATACCCATCCCCACTCTACCCAATGGGTACAAAAATTTCCCAATTGTATACCCATGGGCAATTTTTTATCCCATACCCGTATTTCTATTGGGTTTTTACCCGCCGGGTACACGGGTGATGGGTACCCATTGCCATCCCTAGCTATACCTCTAAGCTAGATAGCAAGATAAATGCAAGAATATAGTGCAAGAAGTTAATCAATCCAAGTTTTTAGGATCAAGAATACCAAGTTCTCCTCTCAAGTTAACAAAGCGGGCTTCATCCAAAGGCTTAGTGAAAATATCCGCCAATTGGTAGGTTGTTCCCACATGAGTGAGATCAATATCCTTATTGGCAACATGATCACGTAGGAAGTGATGGCGAATGTCAATATGTTTGGTGCGACAATGTTGAACCGGGTTATTGGCGATCTTAATTGCACTTTCATTGTCACAAAGAAGATGCACCGTACCAAGAGACACACCATAGTCTTTCAAGGTTTGCTTCATCCATAACAATTGAGTGCAACAAGATGCCGCGGATATGTATTCGGCTTCGGCGGTGGAGTTTTGTTTCTTGGATGACCAACTCACCAATGACCGGCCAATAAATTGGCAAGCCCCGGAGGTAGACTTCCGGTCAACCTTATCACCGGCCCAATCGGAATCCGAATAGCCAATGAGTTCAAAGGTTGACCCCTTTGGATACCATAGCCCGAGAGTAGGAGTGAGAACAAGGTATCTTAGAATCCGTTTGACCGCCATTAAATGGCTCTCCTTGGAAGCGGATTGAAAACAAGCACACATCCCTACACTTAGCATGATATCCGGCCTAGAGGCACAAAGGTAGAGCAAGGATCCTATCATGGAGCGGTATACCTTTATGTCCACATCCTTCTCACCGTCACATGAACCAAGTTGCCCCTTTACGGGCATGGGTGTCTTCATTGGGCTTGCATTGGTCATGTTGAATTTCTTGAGCATGTCCTTCACATACTTTTCTTGAGAGATGAAGGTGCCTTTTGCAAGTTGCCTCACTTGGAAGCCTAGGAAGAACTTCAACTCTCCCATCATGGACATCTCAAATTTCCTAGTCATCAATAGCTCAAAAGCTTTGTTATGATTGGGGTTAGTTCCACCAAAGATAATATCATCAACATATATTTGACATATAAATAGGCCACCCCCTTTAACCCGTTTGGTGAAAAGGGTGGAATCGACCGTACCCATGCAAAACCCATCATGTAGTAAGAAATCCCTAAGGAACTCATACCAAGCATGTGGAGCTTGCTTGAGACCGTAGAGTGCCTTATGGAGTAAATACACGTGGTTGGGTCGGCATGGGTCTTCGAAACCCGGGGGTTGAGCCACATATGCGGTTTCTTTTAGAGGACCATTCAAAAATGCACTTTTCACATCCATTTGATATAGTTTGAAATTGTGGAAAGATGCAAATGCAAGCAAAAGACGAATAGCTTCAAGACGGGCTACCGGCGTAAAGGTATCCTCAAAATCCATACCTTCTATTTGGGCAAACCCTTGCGCCACTAACCTTGCTTTGTTTCGTATGACAATGCCATTCTCATCTTGCTTGTTCTTGAATACCCATTTGGTCCCAATAACATTGATGCGATGATCTTTGGGTCTCTCAACTAGAGACCACACTTCATTACGAGTGAAACACTCCAATTCTTCTTGCATAGCAATTACCCAATCCGGATCAACCAAGGCTTCATGTACCTTGAGTGGTTCAAAACTAGACACAAAAGCATGGTGTTGACAATAAGTGATAAGTAATGCATGGTGTCTACGAGTTACCACTCCCCTTGAGATGCTACCAAGGACATGATCTACTTTCATGTCACTTGCCCTTGTAGCGGCCTTGATCTTCCGAATGGTTCCTTCATGATCAATGAATTCATCTCTTGCTAGTGCTTGATCATGAGGGACCACTTGAGCTTGATCATGAGTTGAGGATGTTTCTTGATCATCATCATGGTCTTGCTCCGTGGAATGAGTACTTTCTTCTTGTTCTTCGGAATGTGACTCATTTTGAGTGGAGGATGGTTCTTGAGTTGCACTTGATGGTTCGACTTGAGTTGAGCTAGGCTCTACTTGAGCCGTCCTTGATACTTCTATTCCATCATCTTGATCATCACTATGAATTTCCATGGGCCGAATGTGTCCAATGCCCATATGCTTGATGGCACTAGATGGATCATCATCATTACCAGCAACACATGGAACAAATTGCTCCACTTGGGAGCCATTATCCTCCAAGAACACCACGTCACAAGATACTTCAATAGTCCCAGTGGACCGGTTGTAGTATCTATAGGCGTGAGAGTTCTCCGCATATCCAACAAATATGCCCTCTATGGTTCTAGTTTCAAATTTACCGAGCTTTCCTTTGTTGTTCTTAACAAGGTATTTGCATCCAAAGACACGAATGTACATGACATTAGGCTTGTTACCGGTAAGAAGCTCGTATGGAGTTTTGTTGTGGAGGGACGGAGGAAGAGCCGGTTGGAGTAGTGGATGGCCGTAGAGATGGCTTCTCCCCAAAAGTTGTGGGGTGAGTTGAATTCACTCAACATGGTTCTTGCCATCTCAATGATAGTCCGGTTCTTCCTTTCAACAACACCATTTTGTTGAGGGGTGTATGGCGCCGAAAACTCATGCTTGATGCCCTCATCATCAACAAACTCTTGCATGGTGTAGTTCTTGAACTCGGTGCCATTGTCGGTCCTTATCGCCTTGATCTCACATTCATACATACGTCGAGCTTTCTTGGCGAAGACAACGAATTCCCGATGGGTCTCGTCCTTAGACTTAAGGAGAAAGACCCAAGAGTATCTTGAGTAGTCATCAACAATGACGAGTCCATACTTGCTCCCACCAAGAGTATCATAATGTGATGGCCCAAAGAGATCCAAATGAAGGAGCTCCAAAGGCCTAGATGTGGTGACGATACTCTTGATAGGATGACTCTTCTTGAGTTGCTTTCCGGCTACACATGCACTGCAAACACGATCTTTCTCAAAAGAAATGTCTGTTAGTCCCACAATGTGTTCACCCTTTAGGAGTTGTTTGAGATTCCTCATGTTGACATGACCAAGGCGGCGATGCCACAACCAACCTTCGTCATGCTTGGTCGCCATTAGACATGTGGAGTGAGAGGAGCTCTCTTTCGAGAGGTCAACCACGTAAAGGTTGTTCTCCACATATCCAACGAGGACCAATTTGAGATTGTCACTCCTAAAGACTTTCACACAATAATTAGTAAAATATGAATTGTAACCGGCATCGGCAAGATGATATATAGAAAGTAAGTTATAGCCAAGGGATTCAACAAGCATAACCGTCTCAAGGCACAAGTCCTTAGAGATTGCTACCTTGCCATACCCAAGTACCTTTCCCTTTGAGTTATCACCAAAGGTAATGCTTGACTTCTTGTTGATATCTTCAATGAATTGATCAAGCACACCTCTTCCTCCGGTCATATGATTGGTGCATCCACTATCAAACACCCATTTTGGACCACCGGAGGAATACCCCTACAAAATCAAGTAGAGGATTTAGGAACCCATCGATTAATGGGTTCCTTTGCAATGGCAACAATATCTTTTGGTACCCAAATTGAGTACTCTCTATAAGCATAGCCATTAGGAGGGCCAACATAGTTAGCATAGACATCACCATAATAATCAACAAATAATGCATAGTGATCGTTTGGCCCCGTGCGGTCACCACTAGTGGCTTTGCCCTTTGAGGCTTTGCCATTATTAGTGACCTTCTTGTTCTTATCTTGAGCGGGTTTCTCCTTGTTGTAGTTCTTCTTCTTGTGAGACTTGGGAACATATCCAAGTCCAAACTTTTGATTGTTTGACCTTTGCTTACTCAAGAGGTCATCCAATCCCATCTTGTTCTTGGCGGTGGTGAACTTTGCAAGTTCCTTTGTTAACCTAACATTTTCCTCAAGAATAGATGCATGCTCACAAGAGGATTCATTAGGATGATAGTCGAGACCATATTTAGTCACCAAGGATTCAAGATATGCATTGGTCTCAACATGCAAAGAGAGTTCCTCTTGTAAACGAACATGTTCCTCAACAAGCTTAGCATGCTCACTAGTAAAAGATGTAGGGGAACTAGCATGCTTTTCAACAACAATGAGATCCTTCATTGATTCAAGTGCTTTTGTGTAGGTTTCTTGGAGTAGGTCATGGTTCTCTCCAAGTTTCTTGAGCTCATCCTTTACAAGCTTGTTAGCTCTTTCAAGGTGGTCAAGATCCCTAGTGAGAGAAGCATGAGCAACTTCAAGTTCCTCCTTTGAGGTATGGAGCACTTGAGTCAAAGATTGAGCCCTATCAATAGTTTCTAGGTCCTTAACTTTATCAAGTTCATAAGTTTCAATTTGTTGCTTAAGACCTTGAGATATGCACCTTTCGGTTTTTAGCTCTTGTCTTAGGAGATTGAATCTCCGTTCCTTTTCATTTAAATGATATTCTAATTCCTCAATGGACTCATCCTTCTCCTTGAGTGAGTCCATCAAGAAATCAAACTTGACAAGAGCTTCACCACGAAGGGTGCATCTAACATCGTAGAGTTCCTTAAGCACAATTAATTCTTCTTAATTTTCGTTTTCATCATCAAGGACACTAGATAGGGAAGGTGGAGGTTCCATTACCTTGGTTTCCCTTGCCATAAGACAAGAGCCAACGATTGTAGAGGAGGAAGAGTCATCGGAGTCATCATCTTGAGTTATTCTTGCCATGAAGGAAGAACCAACATCATTCTCCGTGGAGTAGTCATATGTGAAGAGTGACCCGGGCTTGGAGAAAGCCAAGCCGGCCACCCCGGCCTCCTTCTCCTCATCTTCATCTTCATCATCGGACAAGTACTCGGCCCCAACAAAGGATCTTCCCTTGTTCTTCTTGAATCGATCGTTGATTGGGTTTGGCTTCAATCTTGGCTTGACCCCTTTGATGAATCTTGGCTTGTCTACCCTTCTCATAAGGGCACTCATTTGCAAAGTGGCTATCTTCATCACAATTGTAGCAAGTTCTCTTCTTCTTCTTGTCATTGAGGAGCATTGGGAACTTTGCCTTGTATTTCTTGGCAAAGAAAGCAAAGTCGGTAGCAATGTCACTAGTTGAAGTCATCTCTTCTTCTTCTTCAAATTCATAGTCTTCATTGCTTCCATGATCGGCCCTAGCTTTGAGAGCAAGGTTGTGTGGCGCTTCATGGTTGTGTGAGGCTTCATCAACACGGTTCATTGCCATGAGCCTCTTTCCCGCTTTGGCCATGTTTTCATTGGCGGCCACATAGGAGACGAGATCATCGGAGTTGAGATCGGCACTCTTGGTCATGATTTGCAAGTTGAGTGCAAGGTTGGTGTCTTGTTGCTTGACGGCAATCATAGCAATGACCTTGGAGTTTATGAATGCTTCATTCATCTCGAAGCCATCATTGTACTTCTCAACACCAAGTCCCTTGACTCTTACTCTAAGAGCACCAAGCCTAGCGTAGGCATCGGACACGGATTCTCCATCTCGAATCATGAACTCGGTGAGCCTCTTGCTTTGCGGTCTCATAAAGAGCCGATTGGATCAAATCGGTTCCCTCTTGGAGTACTACGATCCGATCCCACAACTCTTTAGCGGAGTCGATGTCATTGACTTGATCAAGAAGCTTGCGGTTGATGCCACTTCTAATCTTGTCACGTGCGGAGGCATTGAGTTGACGGTTGTAGAATTCGGTGGAGGTCAACCGAATGGGATCTTGTGGTTCCCGGTATCCATGAACAATGATCTCCCACAACTCCACACCTGCAGTTCGCGAATATGAGATTCCATAGAAGATTTCCAAAAAGGAAAGTGAGTTCCATCAAAATGGGGAACATTCCCACTATGGTTGATATGAGGCATGGGTGAAGTGTTTTTGGGATAGTCATGATTAACTTCATGGAAATTCCCTAGAGAGGCCGAGGCCGTACTAGGAGGAGGTCCACTAGTTAATTTCTTAAGCATGGAAGACATTTCTGTCATTTGGTTTTATAGCTCATCCTCCTTTTTCTTCTTCTCGGCATCATATGCCAAGAATCTAGATTTCATCTCTTTAACCGAAAGGTTAGAGTCGTCATCTAGACCCTCGAAGAGTTTATCCATCTCACACTTAAGGCGGTGAAGCCCTTAATAAGAGTCCTTGCTCTGATACCAATTGGAAGTATAGAGATGGTAAACCTAGAGGGGGGGGGGGTGAATAGGCTTCTACAAGTTTTAATTCTTTCTTTGCAATATTAGGCTTTGCGGAATATAAAGGTGAGCCTAATGCAAACTAGGTGAAGCAACCTATATGAGGATACAACTAACTCGAGCACGAAGGCTCTCACGAGCGATTAAATCACAAGTAAGGAGTTCGGTTAGAGATAACCGATAGCACGCGAAGACGAGGATGTATTCCCGTGTTCCCTTGCTTTGCAACAAGGTACGTTACGTTTGGAGGGGTGGAGGTCCCACGAAGGATTCCCCACGCCACGAAGGCTCACCCTATTCTCCGGAGCCTATCCCACGAAGGAATAGCTCACTCACTTGTGGTAGACTTTGAGGCAGCCTCCAAACCTTCACAATCTTGCCCGGAGCAAATCCACGGCCGGATGCTTCCGACTCCTCTTGCCCACCTAGGGTTTCCAAGGAACCCTAGGAAGCAAGCTTCTCGATGAATACAAGGGGGAATGAGATTTGGCTTGGTAGAACAGTAGATCGGGTCCTCCTCTAGCGATTCCCCGGAGGGATTTGAGTTTGGGTGGAGGAGGAGGTAGATCTGAGGCTTTTGGTGTTTCTAGCAATGGAGTAAGAGAGAGAGAGCTCAAGAACAGCTTGTAGTGTAGTGCCTAACTGTTCGTGAGGTAGGAGAAGGCCTATTTATAGTGTTCTTCGAAATATGGTCGTTGGTCACTTGCCACCTCAGCTTTTTCCTCGAGAAACCCGGTTGACCGGGCCACAAACCGGACAGCCCGGTGGTGAGGCCGGTCAGACCGGATCAGTGACCGGACGCCCTTTGCTGGTCCTGGAGCTCCTCCGGTCGGGGGGGCGGTTGGCGCCCGGTTGGCGACCGGTCGACCGGGCCGTGCGCCGGACTCGCCGGTCTGTAGGCCGGTTGACCGGTTGGCAACCGGATTTGTTGTGTTCTGGTGAAGAACCCGGTTGGCGGCCGGTCGACCGGGTCGTGCGCCGGACTTCCCCGGTTGGCGACCGATTGACCGAGCTGTGCGCCGGACGAGCCGGTTGCTCGGCCCGGTTGGACCGGGCTGCGATCGGATTTCTGCCGTAGACCCCTTTTTGATTGTTGTTGAAGTGGGGGTCTCCTTTAGCCTTCTTGTTCCTTTGATACACCATTTATGCCTCATTGCCTAATACCTGAGATTATCCTTATAAACATATTAGGCCAAATACTCTAGCACGGTGTCATTGTTACCAAAATAATGGATAAGGGTAAAATACCCTTACACCTTGTGCATGTGATCATGCTCACATGTGATCTTCCAAGATCAAGTCTTTCTCAAATTTTCCTCCTCCATATCTATTTCTTCTTTTCTCAATTTTCAAATCTAAAAACTCTCAAAGAAGGAGGACCATTGACTCATCACCTTGTTACCTAGAGTGTCCTGGATCACCTCTATGAGGCTACTCAAATAAATTGCAAAATTTTGAAATAGGGGAGAATGGCCATGTCGGCCATGATCCTTCCCTCTCCCTTGATCACTTCCTTCACACCTCCTCCACACCATCACACACACACACGACCAGAGAGAGCTCAGCACCTGTTTTGCATCCTCCCTGGACCCACACCCGACCTCCCTCTCTCTCCTTCTTCTCTTGGTCACCACCTCGGGAACCACCATGAGATCATGAAGATCTCTCTCCCTCCTCCATCCTTGGCCGTTTTTGGGTGTCCTGCTCGACCACCAGCAACCCCTCTCCCTCCCAGACAACCTCACGCACGCTCCCTCTCCTTAACCCGCGTGGCAACCCCCAATGGTCGTGGAGCACGTCTGCCGGCCACGACCACGTCGCCCACCTCACCTCCCTTCTTTGGTAGACCTAGCCTTGTCAAATGGACGCGCACGACACGACCACGCCTCGGAGACATGCCCGCGGCCCCCGCCCTTGACCCACCGACGCTGCACGGCGACGCCCATCTGCCATGTCTTTTCGTCGAGCGCCTGGCAGGCCGCCCGCCCCGTCGCGTCCTTCCTCTCTGTCTCGCTGTGCGACGCGCACTAGCCTCCAAGCCGCGGCACCGCCTCGCAGACCCGCAGCAGCACCGCCTAGCTCAGCCAATCCCTCGCTGCCGCCCTTCTTTCCCGTCGGTGCACGGACCTGGTGCACGGTGCATCGGCCGGCCCCCTTTAAATAGGGCACAACCCCTCCGTTCTTCGTTCCTCTTCGCCACAACCTCCCCAGAACACCACTTCCTCATCTCCTTGAGCGGAGAGGAGCTCTGCTCCTCCCTGCTGTCCGCGAGCGTGCTCGACGTCGGCGAGCCGGTGAAGGTTGCCGACGCGGAAACCCCGCCGTTTCTTCCCTTATCCCTGCTCCCTGGATGCTCCCGTACCTCCTTGATCTAATGCACACTCCCGTTTCTTCCAGGGACCCCTGTAGACACCGCCGTGACGTGCAGCAGGTTCGGCGCCGTCGACGTCAACCACTCCGACCAGCGCTGTTTTCGTCGCCGCCACCACCGTTCGGTAGCCCGTGCTCCGCCGCATCCAACGCGCCCCACCTCGCCGTCGACAGAGCCCCGAGGTGTGCACGCCGTGCCCCGCCACTTCCCTATGCGCAGCTAGGGTTAGCTGCGTGGACGCCGCGTTGCGTTGGAGACGACGGTGCATGCACAGTTGGATTAAATCCAACGGATGCATGCGCAAGCCGCCGGGTCCCGCCCGCCAGCGTGGCTGCCAGCTCCTCCCTCCGTTCAAAATCCCTCACGTTGGCGCCGGAATCCGTGGTGTTGCGCCGCACTACACTCCTCCACCAATAACCTTCACGTGGCCTTCATCTCCTACTGGTTCGATAACCTTGGTTTCTTACTGAGGGAAAACTTGCTGCTGTACGCATCACACCTTCCTCTTGGGGTTCCCAGCGGGCGTGTGCTTCACGCGTCATCAGACGTCAGCCGAGCAGCTCGAGCGGTGTCGCAAGGGCCTGTGCTTCAACTGCGACGAGCCGCACGCGCCGGGTCATACGTGCGCCCGCATGTTCTACTTGGAGACCGTCAACGACGCGGAGATGGAGGCCCTCACCGCGGGGCTCGATGCCACCACACTCTCCGAGGCCGGCGTCACGACCTACGGGGCAGTCGATGCGACCGCCTTCGTCGTCTCCCTTCATGCCATGGCGGGTGTAAGGGTATTTTACCCTTATCCATTATTTTGGTAACAATGACACCGTTGCTAGAGTATTTGGTCTAATACATGTCTATGAGATTATTCCCAGGTATTAGCCATATAGGCATAATGCTGTATCAATGGAACAAGAAGGTAAAGGGAGACCCCCCCACTTCGACAAAAATGAAGAAGGACTGCTCAGCACCTGGCCGGTCACAGGCTCGGTCAGACCGGCCGTGGCACCGGCTGGCCCGGCGCCGACCGGCCCCTGGACCGGTGCACACCGGGCACAATCCAGGGGACTTTTCCCCTTCGCCCGGTGCCTGCTCGGCTGGCCGCCTGGTTTGGACCGGCCTCGCCCGATCTCACGCTCGGTCGGACCAGGTTGTGGACCGGCTGTCCCGACGCGGACCGGCTTCTGCTCCGGTGGCAACTGGGGGCCATGTACTGCGCGACAAGATCGGCCCCGGTCACGGCCCAGCGCCAGGTCCGGTCTGGACCGGATGGTCCGGCCTGTGGCCCGGTTGGACCGGCCCCTGCGCCGGGTGGCCCGGCCCTAGGCCCGGTTGACCGGGTTCCTCGAAGAAATGCTGAGGTGGACAAGTTGCAACGGCCAGATTTCAAGTGACACTATAAATACCCCTTCTCCTACCTCTGAACAGTTAGGCACTACATTACAAACTGTTCTTGAGCTCTCTCTCTCTCTCATACTCCATTGATAGAAACACCAAAAGCCTCCGATCTTCCTCCTCCTCCACCCAAACTCGAATCCCTCCGGGGAAAGATAGAGGAAGCCCTGATCTATAGTTCTACCGAGCCAAATCTTGTTCTCCCTTGTATTCATCAAGATACTTGCTCTCTAGGGTTCCTTGGAAACCCTAGGTGGGCAAAAGAGGTCCGGAAGCATCCGGGCTGTGGATTTGCTCCTGACAATATTGTGAAAGTTTGGAGGCTACCTCAAAGTCTACCACACGTGAGTGAGCTATTCCTTCGTGGGATAGGCTCCGGAGAACAGGGTGAGCCTTCGTGGCGTTGGGGAATCCTTCGTGGGACCTCCACCCCTCCAAACGCGACGTACCTTCTTGCAAAGGAAGGGAACACGGGAATAAACCCTCGTATCCGCGTGCTATCAGTTATCCCTAACTGAACTCTTTACTTGTGTTATATTTGCTTGTGATAGCCTTCGTGCTCGAGTTACTTGTATCATCATATAGGGTGCCTCACCTAGTTTGCATTAGACTCACCTTTATATTCTGCAACGCCTAATATTGCAAAGAAAGGATTAAAATTTGTAGAAACCTATTCACCCCTCTAGGTTTACCATCTCTGAACTTTCAATTGGTATCAGAGTCTGGACTCTTTTTAAGGGCTTCACAGCCTTAAGAGTGAGATGGATAAACTATTCGAGGGTCTGGATGAAGATTCTAACCTTTCGGTTAAGGAGATGAAATCCAGATTCTTAGCATATGAGGTTGAGAAAAAGAAAAAGGAGGATGAAGTCCAAAGCCAAATGGCACAAATGAGTGCCATGCTTAAGAACCTCGCGAGTGGGACTTCTAGTGGGACTTCGATCCCTCCGGAAGGTTTCCATGAAGTCAATCATGACTATCCCAAAAACACTTCACCAATGCCTCATATAAAACATAGTGGGAATGTTCACCATTTTGATGGAACTCACTTTTCTTTTTAGAAATCCTCTATGGAGTCTCACATTCGCAGCTGCAGTGTGGAGATGTGGGAGATCATCGTGAATGGTTTTCGGAAGCCACAAGATCCCATTAGGCTAACCTCCACTGAGTTCTACAACCGCCAACTCAATGCCTCTGCACGTGACAAGATTAGAAGTGGCACCAACCGCAAACCCAATCAATAAACGATACAAGAAGAACAAGGGAAGAGCCTTTGTTGGGGCTGAGTACACTTCCGATGAAGAGGAAGAAGATGAGGAGAAGGAGGTCGGAGTGGCTGGTTTGGCTTTCTCCAAACCCGGGTCACTCTTCACATATGACTACTCCAAGGATTACTCCACAGAGTTCTCAACTCCGAATGGTATTGGTTCTTCCTTCATGGCAAGAACAACTCATGATGATGACTCCGATGACTCTCCCTCCTCTACAATCGTCGGCTCTTGTATATGGAAACTCCGATCAACGTCCTCCATCCTAATGGACAACACTATTACGAGGATGAATAATTTCTAATGCCGTAAATTGTATATGGAAACTTATTTGAAGTTGTATATGTCCACCCGAGATTGAATATTATATATTCCTCTTGAATTCTTCTTGTTTGAAATTTCAAACTTGTTTGAAATTGTATATTCATATGCATCAACGTGTAACATGTATATACTAGCGTAGAATATGTGTACTGCAACTTATTTGAAATTAAAATAAAACACAAAATAAAATATAAAAGAAATGAAAACACAACAAAATAAAACCAGATTTAGAGGTTTAAACCCTAAACCTGCAGAGACCTTTAGTCCCGGTTGGTCACACCAACCGGAACTAAAAGTACTCCACCCCGACGCACGTCTGCAGCCCACATGGATGGGCTTTTAGTCCCGGTTTGTAAGCAACCGGGACTAAAGGGGGGCCTTTAGTCGCGCATATTTAATCCGGGTTGCGAATCCGGGACTAAAGCCCGTTACGAACCAGGACGGAAGCCCCCTTTTCTACTAGTGATACCAAACCTATACCATATTAAAATATAGTTTATGGTGAATCTGATGGTATTGATTTGAGATTCTAAATGTTGATTTTTTTATATAAATTTGGTCAAAGTTTACCTGACTCTGCTCTCGAAACTTGACCTCCTCGATTCAATTGTGGGAGAAAAAAAAAGGTTACGAGCGGCAGAGCATGCACAAGTCTATCAACCTCAACTTAGCCACGCTTATGAAAAAAACGTCCACTAACTAAAGAGAACCATGTCTGAAGTAGAAAGAACCAATTACAAGTGTTCATAGTGGTCTAATAAAATAAACCCTGACCATGAAGGTTCCTAGTTTTGACATTTCACTGTGATTACGATTCATTTGATAACCTTATTAGCTCGTGAGTTTGGGAGATCACATGATTCGTTGGGAAAAGGAATAATAGTTACTTTTTTTTTCTCTATAACAAGATTCCTAGTTTCCTACTGGGATTCTTCGGGATATTTGAACTAACGGAGTTTTTTCGATAAGGGTATCATTGATAGAATTATTAATGGAGCGCATCTTGTTAGTTTTTGTATAGGAGAAGAAATTAAATACGTAGGAGGAGGGAATTTATCTTTTTAATTAATAATTTTCATTTTATTTGAAACTGTGTAATGATTATTTGGATTTGATACAGCTCGTGTGCAAGCATTTTACGATTAAGAATCAATTTCTTCTTGTACAGACTGTGTATTAATTTACTATAACTAGCAAATACTTTATATCCATATTAGTGCGTTTATCTGAGTGATCCACAAACGACGAAAATATCTCTTTTACCTACCTCTATCTCGATAAGCGAAAGCAAAAGCTCCGTTTGCCTGTTGAGTAATCATTCCATTAAGTCTTAAATGAGCTCCTCTAAAGTTTCAAGTAAATGAACACAGTTTTGTTCGTCGTCTCCAGGCTATTTTATCATCTAACAAAATCATAGGCACTATATTTTGGTATAAAGGGAGTACTTGTTTGCAAGAAAGAAGTGTGATGATTTTAGTTCGGTAAATTAATAGAAATAGGGTAGAAACGGATAGATTGTAGTACCTTCGTTTTCTTACATAAACAATCAGGTTTACGCTCCAAAAGGTTCTGGCACGTGAGTTCCAGTGACCTCTCTCCATATTAAAAGTTTATGAAAAAAACTCGCAGTGGGTTCCTATTTACGAGCGACCATAGCTGATATCGTTGCTTCGCGTATTTTTTTTCACGTCGCGCGTCCTCTCCTTCGCCTCCCATCCCTCTACCGCTGCCAAATCGTTGGCCATCGTCGATGCAATACGTCGACTGCGTTGGACTCTGCAACGACACCTAACTCCGTCGCCTCCCTTTTCGTCATCGGTGGTCCACGTACTCTGGCGAGAACGCGCCGGTCACTCCCTCCCTTCGTTGCGCGCAAAAGTTGTTCGATTGTTTGTCTGGTAGGCGCCGCATGTCGCTGTTCGTTGCCCCCATTCTTGGTGCGGATTCTTAACTATTTGATTTTCCTCATAGACATGGATAGCGACGACGAGATGATGCAACAAATGCTTGCTGACAACGCAACCTACGATGACGATGTTCGCGAGCACTTGGCAGTCATCGCTTGCCTTGAAAAAATGCTTGATGAAGCCGAGGAGAAGAAGAGGGGGCCGCGTCGTGGAGGTTCAAGGTCGGGAAGAAAAAAGTCGAAGCCTCGACAATGATTACTTCTCTGACGATGCAACAAATGCCGACAATTTTCGACGGTAATATAGGATGAGCAAGTACCTGTCCATGGATTTCCTTCATGACGTGAGAGAGTTCGACCCCTACTTCAGGCTGAAGCACGACGCCGTTGGCATGGGTGGCTTCTTGTTGATCCAGAAACGCACCGCCGCCATGAAGACGCTTGCATATGATCTCGTAGAGTGTCTATTCACATGAGAGGCATCAATTGCGCTCTTGATCTAGCCCAATTTCCATTTGTTTGCTTTGTTGTTTGTTTGATGTTTGAACGAAATCCAATGCTTAATTTATTTGATGTTTGAGTAAAATCCTGATTTTTTCAGGGTCGACGCGGCTGGAAACAGTCGCACCCAAAAAACAGCGCCAACATGTTGTGTCCCGTCAATCCGACACTTAATCCGGACGCGATTTAGGGCAGGCACGATTGAAGATACTCTTGTATCAACGAGTTTTAGAAAAAGTTGAAAGCAATTTTGAAGTTTGACATTGATACATCGGAGTAGCATGTAAAATCTGAGTGCAAAAATGGGTGGTGTCCATGTGAACGGAATCTCCACTCGTCGAAGCTCAAGCTGCTTTGCGCACCATCAGGGTCTCTTTCGGTTGTCACGAAAACGGCAAAGCAGGGCAATATATTTTGAAAGGTTTGGGTTGAGCCATTTTGGGGCTGGTGTTTAAATGCGGTGGCGTGGACAGCAGCCGTGCCCCAAGAGGTCAAGATGGTGTGGAGGGCCCCGGCTGGTTCCTTGGCTGCAAAGCGAAGTGGCTGACGCGGTAGACTAGAACGTGTCACTCCAACGGTCCAACCCCAACTCCGTCGCGGCCTGCAGCGCGCAAGGGTTGAGAAAGAAAAGAAATCACGAGGCGAGGCCAGGAGAGGAGGAGAAGGTTGATGTGATGGAAGTTGCCGTGGCGTGCCGATCGGTCAATGCAACGTGACACACAGGCCAGGCCAGGGTAGGGTAGCTCGTAGCTCTGCTAGCTTTAACCCAGTCATCGCATGCAGCAGGCTAGCGACAGAGCCTGCCTGTCAGACTGGCTCCGGCCGCCCGCCGGCCGCGTGAAATTACCGGCGAGCCCCCGCGTCCAAGCCACATCCCAGCACTCGGTCGGTGTCGGGGGCAAGACATAGACAAAGGCACGCGCCCAGGTGAGGCCGCGAAAAAGGCAGAAGCGATTCAATGCCCGTGGTACTGTCCCAAGCTGCCTCTGTCCTGCGCTCGCTCCACTGTAGAGTGTAGAGCATCTCTTTTTCTACGTCCGTCCTGCAAGCTGCAATGGAGGGGACCCACCCCACAGCCCTGCGCTTCTTTGCGTTTCTTTCTTTCGCTCCACTTTTTTCGGCTGGCGGGCGAGTAGGCCTCCGGCATGCTGCGCCGCGTACTTACCTGCCACAATTATTTTCTCAACTCTTTTTGGGTTCGTGGCCGGCGACTGGGTAGCGGCCAGGACCAAGGGACGAACTAGCAAGGCTCGCCTCGTGGTGTCTCTGCCTGCCTGTCCAGGGCGTAGGGGTAGGGTACGTACGTGCTGGACGCGGATTCAACGCGCCTCGTTACTTCCATCGCCCCGGCTCGTCACGCCCGCCCGCCCAGCGGCGACTAGGACTGACCACTCATCACCACGCTTGCCGCTACCGCAGCTTCAAGTCAAGTGATTGATAGCTGCCTTGCGTGACACAGTGCCAATACACAAAACTACTACTCCGTCGCCCGCGGCGAGATGAGCTGACCGAGAGCTTCTCTCCAGTCCAGTGACAGGATCTCCTTCGGATTACTCTCCATTCTCTTGTTCACTGGTCGATACTCAGTTCACAAGAAATTTGCTTAAGACAACCATGTTTGCGTGCTCTAGCTAGGTACATAGTACGTGCAAACTAATGCAAACTAATGACAGTGTAAGTGTGTAAGCCCTTTTAGTCTTTTATTATTGCTAGAGAACGCCTTTTCCTTTTTTTTTCTTCTTCTTCTTCTCTACAACGGCGTTTGGGTCTAGATGGCCACAACACGCCTGACCATGGGCAGCCCGGCCCGAAAACCTCGAGACTGGCCCTGAAAATGTTGGCCTGACAGCCGGGCCGGACCTGGGTAGCCCGAAAACTGTGTTTGCCACTGCGGCACGGCACGGCGGGCTTTGTGGGTATTTGATAGGGTCAGGTTTGGGCCTGATTTTTTAGCGTCGAACTTTTCTTGGCCAGGCCGGCCCGACACATGGCCAGGTAACCGACATGCGCAAAGTTCGAATTTTTCGAACTTGCTTTTGCGAGTATAAATATAATTTACATAGGAATAAAAGAAGAATAATACATTAAAAAAAGGATAATCTCCTAACTAATTAGGGTTTCCACCATGGTCTCCTACTCGTCTTCCGATTCAAGGTCGATGAAAACAATCAGCTCCCATGGCTAGGGCCTGGACGGTGCCAGAGGAGGTCCATCGGCCGGCGCTGGTGTAGTAGCAGGTGGAGGCGCCACTAGTGCTGGTTCGGGTGGAGGCAGAGGTGCTAGGTTGTGTCTGCGGGGCGCAATTCCATCGCAAATTTAAGCCACGAAAGAATCATCGCGGACAAACATGTCTGTTTACGTCGACCCGCTAGGCCAGGGTTTAGTGTCTGCATGGACACAAACAGACCGTTTGCATCGAGCCACTAGAGATGCCCCTAGCGGAGTGTAATAATGAGAGTGCACTTTTGGGCCGTGAGCACATATGCACACTACAATGAAAAGGGATTAAAAAAAATTCTTGGAAACAAACATGTCTGCACGTTCTAAGAGCATCTCTAGCAGCGACCGAAAAAACGGACCGAAACCGAAAAATTCCAGCGAGAATAAGTTCAGGTTGAAAGAGGCCCAGAACGGTCTGAACTCGAGGTCTGGCCCGTAAAATGAGTTCGGGGGCCCGAGAAATTGGACGATCACCCCGTATTTATACAGGGCGCGATGCCGAGTTGCGTTCCACAACCCTACTCCCCCGCCGCCCCTGCCGACGCTCCGCCGCGTCGCCGCTCCACCTCCGACGACGAATTAGTTCGTCGTCGGCGGCTTCTCCGCTTCGCCGCCACCACCCTCCCACCGCAATGGGGCGCTTAAGACGCGTCGGTAGGGGAGGGGCCGAATCGGTGGCAGAAAGTCGCCATCGCGTCTGCCGGGTGTCCGATCGGAGGCGGACCGCGCGAGGCGGTCGCGCTCCGACGGAGCTTGGAAGCGGGCGGCCCACAAGTGGCCGCGTAGGTTCGCGCGTTGGCCTACATGCTCGGAGACGGGCGAGGGGGAAGCCGAGGCGCCGCCAGCCGATGCTTGCAGCCCGCCGCTGCCGGCTCTTCCGCCGCGCGGCGACGGTGATGGCAACGACGACGATGAGGAAGACGGGCCGCCTCTTACCTGCGGGAGCTCGTCGGAAGCGGTGTCGGTCGAGGTGGCCGCGCTCGTCGTAGGCGCCTTCGGCGAGCCAAAAAACCCTCCTCCGTCGCTAGCAAAGCCCCGGTGACAATCCCAAGGCTAATTTCTTAGTTTTTAGGGTCAAGTTAGCGCGGCGTATTAGATTTAATTAAGTATTTTGGTTGATATTGTAAATTATGTTCCAATGTAGTTCAATCGGAGCAAGAATTCCTTTAATTTCGCAAGGATCATCGCAACAAAATTTCCCGCGACTTTTGATTTCCGTTTTTCAGTTCGCGTTTTCGGTTTCTATTCTGCGCGGTTACTAAAAACGTTGAAACAAAAAAATTCGGGAGACCGAACTATATTTTTTCGGTTCCACTTTATAGGGGGCTCTGCTAGAGATGCTCTAAGTAAGTGCAAACTCATGACATTACTTTTCTTATGTAATCGAGCACCTTATTTCGTTTCTTTATGCACACACCATCGAAAATGTCATTTCATAGTGAAGTTTTGCACGTAAGTATTAAATCAGACATATCCGCTAACAAAAAATGTGAATAAAGAATAACCCAAGTCACTTATTTTTGGACAAAGGCGTCCTTTTCTTTAGTATTTTTTAGAATTTCCCGATGATTATAGTATTGTCTCAATAAGTAGACGAGGAAGCCTGAGTTATTTTTTTCTTCTACTGAACTGATATGAACTCTAAAAAATCCCAATAAATTGATACTTAGCAAAATCATTCTTTTATTAAATGAACTCTAGTAAGACATCTTACATAGTAAAACACTTCATGAAATATATACGACTTCAATCATTGTAGATAAGTCGCTCAAAAGTACTTCTAGAAAATCTGAAAATGTGCTATCCAAATGATTGAGAACAAAAGAACAACTCACTATACACTAGGGAACAACACACCCTTCCTCATGAGTCAGCCAGCTCATCTAGCTGTTGCAACGAATTCTCTAGCGAAAAACCAAATCTGAACTGGGGTGTAGATGCTCCTGGTTTAATAAAAAAATCAAAATAAATAGTAAAATAATTTTAAAAAATCTAATATTTTTGGACAATGAACATGAACAAGTGTTCTAACTGCACACCAAAAATTTCCGAGAAAAGACATCTATAGTGGTTTGTGCAAAAAGGCTAAAATACGGTGCTGTTTAGAACGTCTAGATTTGTTTCTTACATCACTTCAATTTGTCTTTTTTTGCACAGATCACTACGTAAGCCTTTTTCCGGAGATTTTTGGTGTAAAGTTAGAACAAGTGTTCATGTTCATTTTCCAAAAATTTCAGATTTTTTTTAATTTTTTTTATTATTGTCGAATTTTTTATTAAATCAAGAGCATCTACACCTGGGTTCAGAAATGCCTTGTCCATTCTCTAGCTCCTTATTAATAGTACTACAGAAACTGCTGTCGTTCTATGCACCTACTACTCTGAATACACAACTTGAAGACCCACACCTACAGCAACGTAAAGTGTTCACTTTGCGGTATAAATACACGATTGCACATCACGTTAGGCGCGTCCACGGGATACCACGGTTGTTTTACCATCCACCTTGAGGTTGTCTTTATATTTCTTCTTAATAACTCATCCGGCGCGTCTGCATATATACACTATACAGTGACCAGTTAGCCGGAATTGTTCCCACTACCGTTGTTTATTGTAGTCATAAGCTATCCTGAGAAGCATGCCACCCAAGATAACGGACACTTCAATTAAGTCGATTCTACACACTTTAGTTCTGTGAAATTATCTTTTGAGGACATACAAAACATGCCACACACACACAATATCACGGATATGTCGGATTGGGAGGAATTAGGAAAAGATCAGCTCCTATCTGCGAGGAGTCTTGCGCGCCATCTACTCTGCACCATCCTTTGATAATGCTGCAACGCACGGTCAGGATCCTGCTCAGGAGTGGTATTCTGGTCTGACGCATTGCTTTGGCTTACTATTGTACACCGAGGCTCAGAATGTGAGTAATCGATTGGCTGGATACCATATTGTGATATTTTTTTTTTCTTTTTTTCCAAACGATCCACCAAGGATCGAATTTTCATTATCACGAGATAACGAAAATACATCAGTCTTCACGAAACAAAAACAAAAGCGGAGGGCCGCCGCCTAATGCTAGCGTTTAAGGGAGAATTACAGAACCAACAGGTAGTTTTAAAAAGGCTAACAACTTCAGCCAAAGGGAAACAACTATAAGCATAACTCCCAGGGCAATCAGGCAACAGCATCATCGTTTGCATCTTCTCCAGATCTATTGTCCTCCAGACGCAGAGAACCACCACGGCCATCATTTCCAGAGGATCTTACTCCAGCCACCTCAGCTAGGCGCAAAAGCCCGTCTGCACCAGCACGAAGATCTGACGCATCCTGTTCTCCATGTAAACCTGCCCAATAGTTCATGAAGACAGCAGCGTAGCTGATTAGATCAAAAGGAGAACTAATCATTTTTTGCTCAAAACAGGCTTTATTCCTAGTTTTCCAGATAGCCCAACAAATAGCTGCCAAACCAGCTATCTGGGTATTACGACTGACAGGAGCAAATTGGGGAATCCACCAAAAGAATTGGGAGAAGCTCCCAGGTCGAGTGGGAGATTTAACAGTAGTAGCCACTGCAGTCCAGACAAATTTGGCTGCAGAACAGCCAAAGAAGAGATGAGAAATGGTTTCATGTTCATTGCAAAACTGGCAATTGGGATTTCCAGCCCAGTTTCGTTTGAGGAGATTGTCCTTGGTAGCTATTGCATTATGCCAAATTAACCAAAGCCAGATTTTGATTTTGAGAGGAATTTTGCTCTTCCACAAATGCTTAAAGGATCTGTCTCTACCATTCCCACAAATCTGTCTGTATACCGATTTTACAGTGAAGCATCCGTTTTTTGACCATTTCCATCTGGGAGTGTCACTTTCCTGAGTCAAGTTTACTTGATTCATCAGCTGAAGCAACCCAGCCTCCTGAATGATGAGATCAGGAGTCAACCATCTCCTATAAGAGAATCTCCATCCCATATCAGCAGCTCCAGCCACAGTAATATTTTGTTCATTGCAAATATCAAACAGCACAGGAAACATATCTTTGAGAGGTCTTGTGCTACACCAAGAATCTCCCCAAAAACTGGTTAACAAACCATTCCCAACATTCATTCTTCTACCATAGAGGTACAACTCCCTGACTTTCAGCATGTCAGACCAAAGTGGGGAATCCCCAGGTCTGTTTTTTGCAAAGTAAATGCCTTTTCCTCTTAAGTACTTCAATCTCATAAAATCCTGCCAAGGCCCAGTATCATGTTCCAGTTTCCACCACCACTTACACATCAGACTAATATTAAACTTAGTCAAATCTTTAACACCTAAGCCACCTTTTTGTTTTGGTTTACAAATCCATCTCCATTTCACAAAGTGATATTTTCTTTTATCAGCACTTCCAGCCCAAAAGAAAGATCTAATAGGTTTATCAATTTGTTCAATAGTTGATTTGTGCAACAGCCTCAAGGACATCTGATACACTGCAGTACTAGCCAAACAGGCATCTATTTTGATCAATCTTCCTCCAATGGACATAGAATTGCCAATCCATCCACACATTTTTTTTCTTGGTTTTTTCCTCCAAGAATCTCATGTCAGACACTGAGGCTCTTCTTGCACAAACAGGAGTTCCCAGATATTTGATGGGCCAACTGCCCATCTGACACTTGAACAGCTCAGCAAAGAAATTCTGTTTTATAGTGTCATCAAGAATCATCAAAGCTTCACTTTTATCAAAGTTAATTTTCAATCCAGACATGGATTCAAAAATGTAAAGCAGTAACTTCAAATTGATTGCTTGCTGAACATCATCTTGTAGTAAAAGAATGGTATCATCAGCATATTGTAAGATTGCAACCCCATTCTGAACCATATTATCTGCCAGCCCTGTAATTAGCCCATTGTCTTGAGCTAGATGGATCATTTTAGCCAGACTGTTAGCAGCCATATTAAATAGGAAGGGGGCAAAAGGATCACCTTGCCTTACTCCCTTATGACTTGTGAAATATGGGCCCACTTTGTCATTAACCTTGACACTGAGGGTCCCACCAGCAACTGATTTTTTGATCCACTGCATCCAATTATCACTGAAACCTTTCTGTTTACAACAATCAAACAGAAAGCCCCAATTTACCTTATCATAAGCTTTTTCAAAGTCAATTTTTAGGACTACCCCCTGTTTCTTCCTGGTTTTTTCCTCTCTCAGAATTTCCTGAAGCAGCATCACACCATCTGAGATGTACCTCCCTTTTATGAAGGCTGTCTGGCAGGGAAGTAAGAGCTTATTCATCACAGGGGATACTCTAACAGTCAAGGTCTTTGTCACAATCTTGAAGAACACTTGTAACAAACAAATCGGTCTAAACTTTTGAATGACATCAGCATCAGCAGATTTTGGAATAAGGGTAATGACCCCATAATTAATTCTGTCCAGGCCAATTTTATGATCAAATAAGTCATTGAAAACATGCAGGATATCAAATTTGACAATATCCCAACAATGTTGATAAAATTCAATGGGAAAGCCATCAGGCCCATCTGCTTTGTTCTTCTCCATGTGATCAATAACATCTTTGATCTCTTCCAAGGTAAATTGTCTATCCATCTCAGCACAATCAAGAGTATTGAGTTTTTCTCTTTCTGTCCAGACATCATCTCTCATTCTAATCCCAGAGTCAGTGGCTGGACCAAACAAATCCTTGTAAAAAGCAGTAGCATGCTCCAATAAAGCAGCATCACCTTGGATAATTGTATCCCTATCTTTTAAGGAGAAAATAGTTCTCTTTCTTTTACACCCATTGGCAGCTCTGTGAAAGAAAGCAGAATTGCTGTCACCATGGAGGAGCCAATTCTCTCTAGATCTTTGTCTCCAGAAGGATTCTTCATTATCCAAAACTGACAACAATTCCTGTTGCAATGTACTTCTCCTTATTCTTTGTGATGGAGAAAGTGGAGCAGTCTCTTCCAGCTCCTCTAATTCCCTCAATTCATTGGAAATATCTTTTTTCTTTTTAATATCTGCTCCTCTCAGATTGGCTCCCCAGCCTTTCAGAGTTTTCTTGACATTTTTTAGTTTCTTCATTAATCTGTCGAGACTGTCTCTGGCATGAACTGGTTGCTCCCAGCATCTTTTGACCCTATCTAGGAAATTATCCTCTTTGAGCCATCTTTTTTCAAATCTAAAATCTCTTTTCTTCACCATGATATCCAAAGTATCTAAAATCAAAGGATTATGATCAGAGACATCTCTCACCAACTTGTGAACTGTTACAAGAGGAAAAAGTTCCTCCCAAGAACTACTCATCAGAAACCTGTCTAACTTTTCCAGGGTAGGATCACAGTGATTATTAGACCAGGTATACTGACCACCAGCCATATGAATCTCTCTCAAGGCACAGGTATTAATGATGGAATTGAAGATATCTGACCATCTGTTATGAGGCATGGGTTTGTTCTTTTCATTGGAAAATCTCATGATATTGAAATCACCTCCAACCAAAATTGGTAGAGTTTGATTGCTGCAAGTGTTACCAAGTTCCACCAAAAATTCCTCTTTATCAGAGGCCTGAGCAGCTCCATAAATGATAATGAAGCACCATTTCACATTTATTTTGAGATCAAGCAAGGTAACCTTGATGTGGAATTTCCCAACAGAAGTATCACAAATGGTAAACCTGGACAGCCTAAAACCACCCAGGATACCCCCACTTCTCCCAACAGAACTGATCCATTTCCAATCAAAATCACCACCAGGGTCAATTCTTCTGAGAAAAGCAGCAGAGTAGTCTTTTTTAATTGTTTCCTGAAGCCCAATAAAATCCAGCTGTTGATCTTTGATCAAATTTGCCAAGAAGGCACTCATCCCCTTTTTTCCAACACCTCTGCAATTTAGGGAAGCACCTATCATAGATACTTTGGATTTTGTTTCCTACTTCTGGTTCCAGCAATAATGCCACACAAAGGGTGAGCATTTCTTGCTTTCACACAGGCAGCACTTGATTTTGATTGTGCTCCCAAAGTGACATCACCTGATGTCGACTGTGATCCACTTCTCCCAATCTTACAGGCAGACTTTTTGTTCCTCCTTTTCCTTCTGGACAAAACAGGAGTGAAGGCCTCCTCATCTACATCTCTATCACTTTCACTTTGTTCCTCACTCAGACCCAACAACAGGATTGGATTTGAATCAACATCATTGGGACTCACAACAGAATTTTGAACCACAACCATATTATGTCTAGCAATTTCCAAATCTTTCAGGTAATTAACATTTTCAAGAGAAAAGGAAGTAGGACAAACTCCCATTTCAAGAGCTCTAGCTAAAATCTCCTCATCATCTAATAAAGCAAAGGAGTTGTGGGTATTTAGATTTGTACCTGGGACATTGCTGACTTCAATATTCTCCATGACACCAGATCCAATCCTTGAGTTATGAGTGCCTCTGGCTCCAACTCTGGAACTCATCCTGGGAGCAGGGTGTTGTTGATTTCCACCAGAAGGAGAGGAATTGCCAGCACCTGGAATAACAATGATGGGATTATCAACCTGTGAGAGAGGTTCTTCTTGTGAATCAGGCTCAGGTTGAGGACCATCAACAGGAATAACAACTGCAGTCCTCTCAGATATAAGGGAGGGAGCAGCCAAAGCAAGGATCCCCTGTCCCTGAGTCAGATATGGAGTATCAGAGCTCTGTGAATTGTCACTACTATCATAATCAACCAATTCATCAACAGGATCATTTTCTTCATTGACATTTTCAGCAATAGGATCAAGAAGATTCTTGTATTCCTTCTGAATTGTGAAAGCTTTGTCACTTCCAGATCTAGCCAATGAAGTAAGAAATTGCTTGTAGGAATCAGCAGCTCTCTGTGAAGAAGAGCTCTCAGAAGATTGAGAAGGAAGGGATGCAAGTGCCCCAACCACCTCCTTGTGGACTTCTGAAAGAGGAGGAGAGCTGTCAGGAACACAGGATGTGTGAACCAAATTCTTCTCAGGGGCACATGGAAGCTCCAGCTCAAACAATTTCCTTTTACCAGTATCTTTCCTAGGTATAGGAGATTCATGCATAGCAGTTTGCCTGTGAGAACCCTTGTAATTTCCAGAAACCTTGGGGGGAGCAGATTGAGAACCTGCATCAGAATCTTGCATGCCTGTTCTCTGTCTTTTAGGAGTCCCTGATGTCTACGGGAGCTTCTATTCTTGTAGACAGTGTTGGGCCTCCAAGAGCAGAGGTTTGTAGAACAGCAGCAAGTTTCCCTTAAGTGGATACCCAAGGTTTATCGAACTCAGGGAGGAAGAGGTCAAAGATATCCCTCTCATGCAACCTCGCAACCACAAAGCAAGAAGTCTCTTGTGTCCCCAACACACCTAATAGGTGCACTAGTTCGGCGAAGAGATAGTGAAATACAGGTGGTATAAATAAGTATGAGCAGTAGCAACGGTGCCGGAAAAGTGCTTGGCGTGTAGTTGATGGTGGTGGTATTGCAGCGAGTAGTAACGCGATAGAAACGAGTAAACAAGCGGTAGTAACTCAGCAGTAGTAACGCAGCGAGTAGTAAACAAGCAGTAGTAACTCGAGCAGTATTTAGGAACAAGGCCTAGGGATTACACTTTCACTAGTGGACACTCTCAACATTGATCACATAACAGAATAGATAAATGCATACTCTACACTTTTGTTGGATGATGAACACATTGCGTAGGATTACACGAACCCTCAATGCCGGAGTTAACAAGCTCCACAATAATGCTCATGTTTAAGTAACCTTTAGTGTAAGATAGATCAACGAGACTAAACCAAGTACTAGCATAGCATGCACACTCGTCACCTTCATGCATATGTAGGAGGAATAGATCACATCAATATTATCATAGCAATAGTTAACTCCATAATCTACAAGAGATCATGATCATAGTATAAACCAAGTACTAACACGGTGCACGCACTGTCACCTTTGCACACATGCAGGGAGGAATAAACTACTTTAATAACAAATCACTAGAGTAGCACATAGATAAATTGTGATACAAAACATGCTGCAATCATAAAGAGATATAAATAAGCACCTCACTATGCCATTCAACATTGAGTAAGTATTCTGTGAAATATGGCCTAAGAGACCCACACGGTGCACACACTCGTCACCTTTACACACGTGGGACAAGGAGTCTCCGGAGATCACATAAGTAAAACTCACTTGACTAGCATAATGACATCTAGATTACAAGCATCATCATATGAATCTCAATCATGTAAGGCAGCTCATGAGATTATTGTATTGACACACATAGGAGAGAGATGAACCACATAGCTACCGGTACGGCCCCGAGCCTCGATGGAGAACTACTCCCTCCTCATGGGAGCAGCAGCGGTGATGAAGATGGCGGTGGAGATGGCAGCGGTGTCGATGGAGAAGCCTTCCGGGTGCACTTCCCCGCTCCGGCAGGGTGCCGGAACAGAGATCCTGTCCCCCAGATCTTGGCTTCGCGATGGCGGCGGCTCTGGAAGGTTTCTGTGGGTTTCGTCAATTGGTATCGGGTTTTCGATCCAGGGGCTTTATATAGGCGAAGAGGCGGCGCAGGAGGGCTGACAGGGGGCCACACCATAGGGCGGCGCGGCCCCCTCTCGGCCGCGCCGGCCTAGGGTTTGGTGGCCCCGTGGCCCCCTCCGGTCCTTCCCGGTGTTCCGGATGCTTCCGATGAAAATAGGAACTTTGGCGTTGATTTCGTCCGATTCCGAGAATATTTCGTTACTAGGATTTCTGAAACCAAAAACAGCGAGAAAACGAGAACTGGCACTTCGGCATCTTGTTAATAGGTTAGTTCCGGAAAATGCACGAATATGACATAAAGTGTGCATAAAACATGTAGATAACATCAATAATGTGGCATGGAACACAAGAAATTATCGATACGTTGGAGACGTATCGGCATCCCCAAGCTTAGTTACGCTCGTCCCGAGCAGGTAAAACGATAACAAAGATAATTTCTGGAGTGACATGCCATCATAAACTTGATCATACTATTGTAAGCATATGTAATGAATGCAGCAATCCAAGACAATGGTAATGACATGAGTAAACAACTGAATCATAAAGCAAAGACTTTTCATGAATAGCACTTCAAGACAAGCATCAATAAGTCTTGCATAAGAGTTAACTCATAAAGCAATAATTCAAAGTAAAGGTACTCGAAGCAACACAAAAGAAGATTAAGTTTCAGCGGTTGCTTTCAACTTGTAACATGTATATCTCATGGATAATTGTCAATGCAAAGCAATATAACAAATGCAATATGCAAGTATGTAAGAATCAATGCACAGTTCACACAAGTGTTTGCTTCTTGAGGTGGAGAGAAATAGGTGAACTGACTCAACATTGAAAGTAAAAGAATGGTCCTCATAGAGGAAAAGCATCGATTGCTATATTTGTGCTAGAGCTTTGATTTTGAAAACATATAGAGAGCATAAAAATAAAGTTTTGAGAGGTGTATGTTGTTGTCAACGAATGGTAGCGGGTACTCTAACCCCCTGCCGGACAAACCTTCAAAGAGCGGCTCCCATTTTATTTTATTTTTGGATGGCACTCCTTCCAACCTTTCTTTCACAAACCATGGCAAACCGAATCCTCGGGTGCCCGCCAACAATCTCATACCATGAAGGAGTACCTTTTTATTTTAGTTTTATTATGATGACACTCCTCCCAACCTTTGCTTACACAAGCCATGGCTAACCGAATCCTTCGGGTGCCGTCCAACAATCACATACCATGGAGGAGTGCCTTTTTTTGGTTAATTAATTTGGGATCTGGGAATCCCATTGCCAGCTCTTTTTGCAAAATTATTGGATAAGCGGATGAAGCCACTAGTCCATTGGTGAAAGTTGCCCAACAAGATTGAAAGATAAACACCACATACTTCCTCATGAGCTATAAAACATTGACACAAATAAGAGGTAATAAATTTTGAATTGTTTAAAGGTAGCACTCAAGCAATTTACTTTGGAATGGCGGAGAAATACCATGTAGTAGGTAGGTATGGTGGACACAAATGGCATAGTGGTTGGCTCAGGATTTGGATGCATGAGAAGTATTCCCTCTCGATACAAGGTTTAGGCTAGCAAGGCTTATTTGAAACAAACACAAGGATGAACGGTACAGCAAAACTCACATAAAAGACATATTGTAAACATTATAAGACTCTACACCGTCTTCCTTGTTGTTCAAACTCAAAACTAGAAATTATCTAGACCTTAGAGAAACCAAATATGCAAACCAAATTTAAGCATGCTCTATTTATTTCTTCATTAATGGGTGCAAAGCATATGATGCAAGAGCTTAAACATGAGCACAACAATTGCCAAGTATCACATTACCCAAGACATTATAGCAATTACTACATGTATCATTTTCCAATTCCAACCATATAACAATTTAACGAAGAGGAAACTTCGCCATGAATATTATGAGCTAAGAACACATGTGTTCATTCGAACCAGCGGAGCGTGTCTCTCTCCCACACAAGCATGATGTAATCCAATTTATTCAAACACAAACAAAAACAAAAGCAAACAAACAGACGCTCCAAGAAAAAGCACATAAGATGTGATGGAATAAAAATATAGTTTCAGGGGAGGAACCTGATAATGTTGTTGATGAAGAAGGGGATGCCTTGGGCATCCCCAAGCTTAGACGCTTGAGTCTTCTTGATATATGCAGGGATGAACCACCGGGTGCATCCCCAAGCTTAGAGCTTTCACTCTCCTTGATCATGTTGCATCATACTCCTCTCTTGATCCTTGAAAACTTCCTCCACACCAAACTCGAAACAACTCATTAGAGGGTTAGTGGACAATAAAAATTAACATGTTCAGAGGTGACACAATCATTCTTAACACTTCTGGACATTGCATAAAGCTACTGGACATTAATGGATCAAAGAAATTCATCCAACATAGCAAAAGAGGCAATGCGAAATAAAAGGCAGAATCTGTCAAAACAGAACAGTCCGTAAAGATGGATTTTATTAGGCCACCAGACCTGCTCAAACGAAAATGCTCAAATTGAATGAAAGTTGCGTACATATCTGAGGATCATGCTCGTAAATTGGCATAATTTTCTGAGCTTCCTGCAGGGCAGTGGGCTCAGATTCGTGACAGCAAAGAAATCTGGAACTGCGCAGTAATCCAAATCTAGTACTTACTTTTCTATCAACGGCTTAACTTGGCACAACAAAACTCAAAACTAAGATAAGGAGAGGTTGCTACAGTAGTAAACAACTTCCAAGACACAAATATAAAACAAAGTACTGTAGCAAAATAACACATGGGTTATCTCCCAAGAAGTTCTTTCTTTTTAGCCATTAAGATGGGCTCAGCAGTTTTAATGATGCACTCGCAAGAAATAGTATTTGAAGCAAAAGAGAGCATCAAGAGGCAAATTCAAAACACATTTAAGTCTAACATGCTTCCTATGCATGGGAATCTTGTAAATAAACAAGTTCATGAAGAGCAAAGTAACAAGCATAGGAAGATAAAACAAGTGTAGCATCAAAAATTTCAGCACATAGAGAGGTGTTTTAGTAACATGAAAATTTCTACAACCATATTTTCCTCTCTCATAATAACTTTCAGTAGCAACATGAGCAAACTCAACAATATAACTATCACATAAAGCATTCTTATCATGAGTCTCATGCATAAAATTATTACTCTCCACATAGGCATAGTCAATTTTATTTGTAATAGTGGGAGCAAATTCAACGAAGTAGCTATCATTATTATTCTCATCAAGTGTAGGAGGCATAGTATAATCACAACAAAATTTACTCTCAGCAGTAAGTGGCACCAAAAGACCATTATCATTATCATCATCGTAAATAGGAGGCAAAGTATCATCAAAGAAAATTTTCTCCTCAATGCTTGGGGGACTAAAAATATCATGAAAACCAGACTTCCCCAAGCTTAGAACTTTCTATATTATTGTCAACAATGGTGTTCAAAGCGTTCATACTAATATTACTACCGAGCATGCAAACAAGATTTCATCGGTTTTTTAATTTTCGCATCAAACAATCCATGTTTTAAATCGGGAAATAGAATAAGAAGCTCACTGTTGTCCATTATGCCAAACTAGTGTAAACAAGAAACAAAAAGATGCAATTGCAGGATCTAAAGGAAATAGCTTTGAGCACACACACAACGGCGCCAGAAAAATACTTTACCCAAGACCGTAGTATGAGTGCCTTTTTACCTTTCCTCCCCGGCAACGGCGCCAGAAAAGTGCTTGATGTCTACGGGAGCTTCTATTCTTGTAGACAGTGTTGGGCCTCCAAGAGCAGAGGTTTGTAGAACAGCGAGCAAGTTTCCCTTAAGTGGATACCCAAGGTTTATCGAACTCGGGGAGGAAGAGGTCAAAGATATCCCTCTCATGCAACCACTGCAACCACAAAGCAAGAAGTCTCTTGTGTCCCCAACACACCTAATAGGTGCACTAGTTCGGCGAAGAGATAGTGAAATACAGGTGGTATAAATAAGTATGAGCAGTAGCAACGGTGCCGAGAAAAGTGCTTGGCGTGTAGTTGATGGTGGTGGTATTGCAGCGATGAGTAACGCGATAAAACGAGTAAACAAGCGGTAGTAACTCAGCGGTAGTAACGCAGCAGTAGTAAACAAGCAGTAGTAACTCAGCGGTATTTAGGAACAAGGCCTAGGGATTACACTTTCACTAGTGGACACTCTCAACATTGATCACATAACGAGAATAGATAAATGCATACTCTACACTTTTGTTGGATGATGAACACATTGCGTAGGATTACACGAACCCTCAATGCCGGAGTTAACAAGCTCCACAATAATGCTCATGTTTAAGTAACCTTTAGTGTAAGATAGATCAACGAGACTAAACCAAGTACTAGCATAGCATGCACACTTGTCACCTTCATGCATATGTAGGAGGAATAGATCACATCAATATTATCATAGCAATAGTTAACTCCATAATCTACAAGAGATCATGATCATAGTATAAACCAAGTACTAACACGGTGCACGCACTCGTCACCTTTGCACACATGCAGGAGGAATAAACTACTTTAATAACAAATCACTAGAGTAGCACATAGATAAATTGTGATACAAAACATGCTGCAATCATAAAGAGATATAAATAAGCACCTCACTATGCCATTCAACATTGAGTAAGTATTCTGTGAAATATGGCCTAAGAGACCCACACGGTGCACACACTTGTCACCTTTACACACGTGGGACAAGGAGTCTCCGGAGATCACATAAGTAAAACTCACTTGACTAGCATAATGACATCTAGATTACAAGCATCATCATATGAATCTCAATCATGTAAGGCAGCTCATGAGATTATTGTATTGACACACATAGGAGAGAGATGAACCACATAGCTACCGGTACAGCCCCGAGCCTCGATGGAGAACTACTCCTCCTCATGGGAGCGAGCGGCGATGATGAAGATGGCGGTGGAGATGGCGGCGGTGTCGATGGAGAAGCCTTCCGGGGGCACTTCCCCGCTCCGGCGGGTGCCGGAACGAGAGATCCTGTCCCCCGGATCTTGGCTTCGCGATGGCGGCGGCTCCGGAAGGTTTACGTGGGTTTCGTCAATTGGTATCGGGTTTTCGATCCGGGGGCTTTATATAGGCGAAGAGGCGGCGCAGGAGGGCCGACGGGGGGGCCACACCATAGGGCGGCGCGGCCCCCTCCGGCCGCGCCGGCCTAGGGTTTGGTGGCCTCGTGGCCCCCTCGCGGTCCTTCCGGGTGTTCCGGATGCTTCCGATGAAAATAGGAACTTTGGCGTTGATTTCGTCCGATTCCGAGAATATTTCGTTACTAGGATTTCGAAACCAAAACAGCGGAAAACGAGAACCGGCACTTCGGCATCTTGTTAATAGGTTAGTTCCAGAAAATGCACGAATATGACATAAAGTGTGCATAAAACATGTAGATAACATCAATAATGTGGCATGGAACACAAGAAATTATCGATACGTTGGAGACGTATCAGTCCCCTGGTCACCTTCACCACCTTGAGCATCAGTAGGGACAGCAGTCTTGTTACCAGTATTAGAGGAAGGATCAAACAGTTCCCTGGAGTATTGGAGCTCATAAAAACCTTTCTTTATTTCACCAATTCTAGAATTGGGCACCAAGGCCAGATCCTGACTACCAATCTTTACCCTCACATAAGCAAAATGTCTGAGATAGTTCTTGTCAAGAGCAAGGGGCTTGCCTACAAGGCTGGCAGCATAGTATACTGTAGACTTGTTCCTGAATTTCATGGGGATACCCTTAATCCTGAACCAAGCCTCTCCGCATGATGGAAATTGGCTCAATGTCACCAGCCCATTTTTCCAAACTGATGATTGCACCAGGTACTGTCCTCATGAACAATTTCCCAAAGTGAGCCAGCTCTTCAATAGTCTTGGCAGATGGAAATCTTGTTCTAAATTCAGTAGCAGAAACTTCTTTTGCAAAGAAACGCCAGTTGATCTTCATAGATTCAGCCCAGACATTGAACTCATGCTCAATATTTTTGCAGTTAACTTCACCTTTTTCAACAGTGATTTGCTCGACTGGATAATTATCTTCCTCAGGAACTGGAATAGAGTAAAAACCCGACCCAAATTCCTCACTACCAAAGAAAGGGGCATTGTAATCCCACGGATCTCTTTCTTGACAAACAGAAATGTGATGATCACCATTGCAGTAAAAACAAGCGAGGTTTCTGAGAGGAACATCAGCTCTTCTAGTCAAGACAGTGGTGGAGGCAGGAACTGGTGGTGGTACAGAGGACCCCACCGGTTCCGGCAGAGAGACAAGCGACTGAGAACTATCGGCGACTACGGCGGATCTATTCTGATTTTGCATCTGAGAACTATGAACATCTGCAGCTGCAGTATTAGAGGATGGCAAGGATGGAGCAACAGGACTTACTTCGGCAGATCGAGCGGCGTTGAGGTTGGAAGTGGCACCAGGAACCATCTCCGAGCGATGTGCCCATCGATCTCGAGCACGCAGTTCATCCTCTTTGCGGGATTTCTCAGCAAGGGCTCGCTCGCGTGCAACCCTCTCCGAGATACGGGTTGCTTCGCGTTGACGCTCTTCATCCAGGCGCCTGCGTTCATCCTGTCTTCTGCGCTCCTCGAATCGGAGGCGCTCTTGATCTGCATGTCGTCGCTCCTCTTCACGGCGCCGATTCTCGTCTTCACGCCGCCAATCTTCGTCCCGGCGGCGCTCATCTTCCCAGCGACGCTGCTCATCTCTTCGATCTGCATCAGATCCAGCTCTTGGCCGGTACCCGAAGTAGTTACTTCTTCTTGGAGAAGATCTGCGCGGCCCTCCGAATCTCCGATCCATCCGTGGCAAGGCAACGATCTGAGCAAACGATCTGCTATCACCAGTAGTTGTTCCGGACCAGCGACGAGGAGGAGATGGTTGGGGGAGATCAGATCTGGTGGGAGAAGGCGATGTGACGAAAACCACCGATCCAGTACCAAATGAATTAGGGTTAACCCTGATCCTATCCGCTGTAGAAGCTAAAGGCGTGGCCCGATGAACAGTATTGGGCTGTGGCCCAGCAGAGGACGCCATCGAATATTCTGGATCTCCATGACACCGCACGATCCACTCACAACTACGACCGATGGGCGAACGAGAACGTTGGGCTCGACCCAAGAAAATTCGATCCAACCCACATCCAATAATCGGGCCAAACAGGATTTGAAATCCTCCACACTCCCGCGCTGTTCCAACCGGAAGAGCAGAAACATTGTCATCGACTTCGGCGATAAAATTACGATTCAGATCGTAAAGGCGCGAAATCGGATCTTCCCAAATCGCAATCCCAGGCGTACGAATGATGAATCCGTCTCGAACAAATCGAAGAACAATCGCTCGCTCAAATAGCGGCGTCGAATCTCTGAGAATAAGGGAAGATTGATGCGGAGGGTGAGGATCAGAGGCGATGAGCGCCAATGGCGGAGAAGCGAGATTGTTGACAGACGGCGTTAGGTTGTTGGGCGGCGGCGCGGAGCTGCAGTCAGGCGGCGCTGGGGGCGGCGGCGCTAGGTTGCTTGGTGGCGACGTCATCCCAAGATCCATATTGTGATATTGACTTGGTATCATGTTCATATGGGTAGTTATTTTTTCTCTCACAAGTTTTCCCAAATCTAGGCTAGCTAATTTCTCAGTACAAACTGGAGATGTTGTATGAGGATGATTTCCATAGGCCTAAGCAATTTCTCCAGTTTTCATAGAACTAGAACGATACCCCGCGCGTTGCAGTGAATATCTCTTTAAGAAATCTAATAAAACACATAAAACTTGGTTTATAGAAGATGCAATATTTAGTTGCACATGACTTAACTATGTAATGATATAGCATGAGGGTGCGATATTATCAAGCGAGCGGCAAATAAAAAGAATGACATTGCTAGTTTAATGGTTAAAAATAGATAAACTAAATATCATGCATGTAGATATAGATAATAAATAAGGACTACTATTAGTGGGATGAGGTGGACAAATAATTGGCTAAGGAAGTAGGTGATGTGCATAGCTTGCATGTTGAGATAGACAAATATTAATTGCACCTAGTGGGGTTTTATTTTATAAGAAGTATAGATGAGCCACGGGGTAGCTTTTAATATACACTACCTTTTTTATTATCATCACATCCAATTTAGCTACCGGTAAAATAATGTAAACTTTGTGAACCGGAAGATCCACAACACTCCGCCAAGGCTCCTTACCATCAAAAGGAACAAGAAAAATACACCCGAGAAAAAAGTCTTTGTGGAACTAATTCTCGAAAACAAAAGAAACAAATATTTGTGAATAAAAGAATAACTCAATATACACTAGGGAAGAACAAAGAACATTAGAGGTGACATGAAAAATACACCTAGGAAGAAATACCTTTATGGAACTAATTTTATGAACGAAAGGATCAAATCTTTATGAACAAAGGAACAACAGCGAACATCACATGGAACAAAAGCCTTTGTGGAACCAATTTTCTATAACAATTGGAACAAATCTTTGTCAAAAAAGGAACAACATTTTGTGAAACACATTTTTGGAAGGAAAGGAAGAAATATTTATGAACAAAGAAACAACTCACTATACACCAGGGAACAATAGAGAACATTACAGGGAACAAGAAAAATACGACCAGGAACAAAAGCATTTGAGGAATTAATTTTCTGAAACAATTGGAACATATCTTTATGAACGAAGGAACAACTCGCTATATACTGGGAACAATAGAGAACGTCATAGGGAACAACAACAATACACTTAAGTACAAAAGCCTTTGTAGAATTAAATTTTGAAACGAAGGGGACAAATCACTGTACATTAGGGAACAATCAGGGAACAAGAAAAAATACAACCAGGAACAATAATTTGGCAAAATTAAATTTCTAATACAATTCAAATAAATATTTTTGAACGAAGGAACACATTATTATTCTTATAGGAACAAAAGGATACAGGAACAAATAATGTTTTGAACTAATTTTCATAAATGAAGGTGAGCAAATCTTTGTTAATGAAGGAACACATTATTATTTATCTAAGAACAAAAAGGTACACCATAGAGAACATAAAGTAAAAATACTTCAAATTTTTTAAAAGTAAAGATAAAATGAAAATAGAAAAAAATGTGAAAGAAACATATAACAGTAACATTTGAAAGAAATAAAATGAAAAAGAAAATATTTCTAACTAGATCGTACCTTAGACTAGCCACCAAAACTTACTTACGGACCACAACTATTTTACTCCTGATAGGTACAGATCAGAAACTATTCAACTACTAGTAGTTTTTTTTTGCGGGTATCAACTACTAGTAGCTAGCAGGTAAATGGGCCAATCTCACGTTTGAATTCCTTAGCGAAACCGAAACACTGCGGCGGGGTGCTCCTGTTTGCTGACCTGGTCGGCGCGGCGCGGATTTCGTATACACCGACCAGGTCGGCGCGTGCCGCGCGCCGCACACCCCCGCGCGCGGTACGGGCCGGCCCAGTTCGGTGTTGGGCCAGTTGGCCGTTTTTTCTAAGTCATTTTTCTGTTCTTTTTTTTTTCATTTCTGTTTCTTTTTTCATTTTTTTTCTTTTTCATTTATGCTTTTTCATTTCTGTTTCTTTTTTCGTTTTTAAGATTTAATTTTTTAAATTTACATATATTTTTTAAATGTAAAATGTTCTAACTAAAAAAGTTTGAGAAAATTTCAAATTCGAAAATTGTTCAAGTATAAAATTGTTCAAATGCGAAAATTGTTCAAGTATAAAATTGTTCAAATGCGAAAATTGTTCAAATTCGAAAATTGTTCATATATAAAATATAATAAATTTTTAAAAATATTTGTTCCAATTTAAAATTTGTACCAATTTGAAAATTATTCCAATCTAAAAAATGTTCAAATTTTGGAAATATTTAAATTTCTGAAAAAACTAAAATAATTTTAAAAAATCGGGTCTAAAAAGAATCAGCTTTTGAAAAACGTAAAAAGAAAAATAAAAGAGAAAAAAGAAAAAGCAAAAAAAAAGTGGCAATGTGTTGGGCCGGCCCAACAACCCACCTGGGGGTGTGCGGCGCCTGGTCCGCGCCGACCAGGTCGGCATACAGCAACCACCGGCGCGGCGTTAGGGGAGCTCGTCGCCACCGACCTGGTCGGTGGGTGGAAGGCACCGCACACCCCCCCACGATCCAGTAATTTAGTGGGCCGCGGCCCATTGCATCAGGTCAGTTTTTTTTCCTTTTTCTTCCTTCTTTCTGTTTTTTTCTTTTCTGTTTATATTTTCGTTTTTTAAAATCTAACACTTTTCATAAAATTTGAACAGTTTTCTGAAATTAAAACAGTTTTTAAATTTTAATATTTTTTGGATTTGAATTATTTTCAAAATTTGAAATTTGAACAATTTTTTAACTCGAATAATTTTCAAAATTGAACGTTTTTTGAATATGAACAAATTTCGAAATTGAAAGATTTTTCGATTTGAACGATTTTCATATTTGGACAATTTTCAAATTTTCAAATTTGAACGGTTTTCGAATTTGAACGATTTTCAAATTTGAACTGTTTTCAAATTTGAACATTTTTTAATTTAAACATTTTCTCAATTTGAACAATTTTTAAAAATCAAAATTTTCGAATCTAAAAAATATATAAACAAAACCGAAAACAGAAAAAAGAAAACAGAAAAAAGAAACCAGAAAAGATAAAAAAAAAACGAGGCTAAACAGCCACAAATGGGCCTGGCCCATACCCGACCAGGGGGTTTGCGGTGGCCGGTAGCCACCGACCTGGTCGGTGTATAGGTTTTGCCCGACGTTAGCACCGCACACTGTGCGTGGCACCGGTGGCTAGCTGGGCCGCGGCCCACTAGGTGGTTAATTTACGATTTTTTTCTTTTCTTTTCCTGTTGTTTCTATTCTTTTTTTCTACTTTTTATAATCCGATTTTCTATTTTTTACAAACATGAACATTTTTAAAATAGAAATATTTTAAATCTAGATTTTCAATTTTGAACAATTTTTAGGTTTGAATAATTTTTAATTTGAACATTTTTAAGTTCGACCATATTTGAATAATGAAGATTTTTTAAGTTGAATATTTTTGAATCTGAACTTAAAAAAACAAAACATTTTTCACTTTTGAACATTTTCCAATTTGAACATTTTTCACTCTTGAACAATTTTTGTTTGAGAATCTTTTAAATTTATTTTTTTAAATGCACACTTTAAGTTTAATTATTTTAAAATCTTAAGAAACATAAAAGAAAAGGCAACAAAAAATAAAAAATAAAACAGAGAAAGAAACCAGAAACAGAAAAAAGAACAAAGAAACAAATTATGAACTGGGCCGACCGCGCGCGGGGGTGTGCGGCCCGCGGTAACGAGCGACCTGGACAGGGTATAGGATTCACCCCGCGGCGCGCTCGCGAGTACTTTTCCTTCTTCGGGCTCGCCCGAGCGATTTGACTCGACATCGCTAGTAGGTAGCCCATATGATATCTTCCTATGACTTAGGAAGCTGTGTAAATTGAGGTGTAACTTGTAGTGATAATTTGTCTACATGATGTATTTAATATTAAATTTTTTAATTTCACATGCTATGACACGGAGTACTCTCAGATCATTAATTAATGTGTCACACAAGATAGAGTGCACGATACTGGTCTAACTGTGGCTAGTTCTAATTGTGTTGTCGGCCTGGGCTGCTCATTTTGCCAGATTAAATGACCTACAGTACTAAGAAGTGTGGAAGCAGGTTACTGAATACTGATCGGTAGTGACGCGCCAAGGCCAAATCCTGTGGCCGCCTGATCGTAAACCACAATTTAATTTTTAAATTTGAACATTTTTAAGTTTGATCATATTTGAATAATGAAGATTTTTTAAGTTGAATATTTTTGAATCTGAACTAAAAAAAACATTTTTCACTTTTGAACATTTTCCAATTTGAAATTTTTTCACCCTTGAACAATTTTTCTTTGAGAATTTTTAAATTGATTTTTAAAAAATGCACATTTTTCAAATTTAATTATTTTAAAATCTTAAGAAATAAAAAGAAACAGAAAAGAAAAGGCAACAAAAAATAAAAAATAAACTGAGAAATAAACCAAAAATAGAAAAAGAACAAGGAAAAATCGTGAACTGGGCCGTCCGCACGCGGGGGGGGGGTGCGGCCTGCGGTAACGGGCGACCTGGTCGGGGTATAGGATTCGACCCGCGGCGCGCTCGTGAGCACTTTCCCTTCTTCGGGCTCCCGCGAGCGTTTTGACTCGACATCGTTAGTAGGTGTCCCATATGATATCTTTCTATGACTTAGGAAGTTGTGTAAATTGAGGTGTGACTTCTAGAGATAATTTGTCTACATGATGTATTTAATATTAAATTTTGTAATTTTACATGCTATGACACGGAGAACTATCACTCTCGCCTCTCAGATCATTAATTGACGTGTGTATTAGATTTAAACAACATAGAGTGCACGATACTGGTCTAACTGTGGCTAGTTCTAATTGTGTCGTCGGCCTGCGGCTGCTCATTTTGCCAGATTCTTAAATGACCTACAGTAGGTTACTGGATACTGATCGGTAGTGACGCGCCAAGGCCAAATCCTGTGGCCGCCTGATCGTAAACCACAATTTATTGATCGGTAGACGTGCGATCACTCACTACAGTAGCTTAGCAGAAGCGACATTAATTACTGCATGTTACATCCCGGCGAAGCGGTGGAGCACGTCGTCGCCGTTGCTGTTGCCGGCGGTGTGCTTGAACCTCAGGTAGTCCACGTACTCGAACGGCCTGAACCGGCGCGGCGTGTCCGCGGTGACCAGCTCCGGCGGCGCATCGACGACGAAGTTCTTGGTTGGCTGCAGGAACACGCCGCAGGACAGCCGGTCCTCCCGCCCGCCGACGGCCACCACCCTGTGCAACGGCGCGTGAACCCTCCCGTTGCTCAAAGCCTGCAGCAGCACATCAGCTCCAAGCTGATCATAATTGCAGTATCTGAAGCGTTTGGTATCGCATTGCAGTAGCAGTAGTAAACCACTGACTGACCATGAGTGCCTGCCCAGCGACGACGAGGAGGGAGTCGGGGCCTGGAGGGCGGACTCTGACCCACTCGCCGCCGTTCCTCGTCCTGAGCTCGAAGCCGTCGACGTCGTTCTGGAACAGAACGGTCAGGTAGCTCCCGTCGACGTGGGCGGCGAGGGCGACGGCCGGCTGCTCGTCCGGCGGCGACGCCCCGAGGGAGTCCTTGCAGTACCTGAGCATGCGGAAGTTTGCGTCCGTGGTGCCGACGCCGACGATCTCGTCGGAGCGGTGCGCGAGGCCGTAGCTATCGACGACCATGGCGAGGATCACACGGGCCAGCCTCGTCATCTCTCCGGACGTCGACTTCAGCGTCTCCCTGGATTACCCCGAAAATAGGATTCCGAGCCGTCAGAAAATATGATTTACGGGCCAAACTACACTACTATCTGACACGACGAGGAGCTGACAGGAAGCGGTCGTTGCCGTTCGGCCACGCGCGCGCGACGAACGCACGGGCAACCTCGCCGCCGCCGCCGCCGCCGCCGCCCGCGTTGAGCACCGCGAACGCCTCGTGCCGGCACGCTGCGGAGTCTCGCCTCTCCATGTAGGGCAGGAGCACCCCGAACGACTTGTACGGGCCGTCCGCGTCGCCGGTTCGACGCTTGGCCTCAGCCGGGAGCGCGAAGAGGCCCGCCATCGCCACCAGCATCCGCTCCCGCAGCTCGGGCGGCACGCGGCGGCGGCACCCGACGGCGACGCACCCGTGTGTCTCCAGCGCGCCACGGATGAGGCCGGCGCGCCGCAGCCACTCCGGCGTGCCACGGACCAGCGTGCTCGGGTCGTCCCCGTCCAGGTCAACACGCGGAGGGATCATAAGAGCCGGCGCCGGCAGCGAGGTAGCCATGTCTGCTCTCTCTGGTCTATGAAGAGGAGACTCGAACATATATGTATCCCCATGGTCGTGAGCCGTGAGCCCGTGACTCGTGAGCGGTGCCGAACTCCGGTAGACAACGACTGATGGTCGATGGCCCAGCCGAGCTGGATACGTTGCGTTTTTCACAAGCTAATTGATGGGTGACTAGTTCTCTGCTCTTACTTCTTAGCCAGATAAAATTGCAACCCATGTTGTAAGGTACGACTAACATGAGTATCGAAGCAAATTTAATGATCCAAATTATTTTTCTTAGTTGCAATCTCTAAGAAGATCTCAGTTGCAACCTTTATCGCAACTGAAAAATCAGTTACAACCCAACTTATAGTTCATATGCATGATTCATGATGCAATTGAATTGTCTATGACTTGATTGAACACAAACTTAATTCTCAGCTAGCTAAAAAATAGCAATTCCATAATTAATATGCTCATCGCATCCGAGAAGTGGATTTGTCACATGCACGGACTCACCTTCTCTCTTCCCTACTCTATTATGCGTCAATTAGATTCTCCCTAATGCCACATTATATAAAGTATGAAAATCTGTAACTTTTGAACCACAATTTCAATTTATGAATTGTTTGATTATTTGAATCTAGAAGAGATCAATAAAAAAGATTAATATTGAATATATTTTGATAGTTATTGAAAATCAGCTTGTCAAACTTGATACAAAACTTACTGAAACTTGATGATACTTTTCTTTAAAACAATTTTTTCACTCTGTTTCAAACTTGGTTCATAAGAGTTAGAAATATATGGCAATTATCTTAGAGTCCAATTTGAAGACACAAATTTTTGTATGTTTGAATGTGTTTTAGAAGTTAGAATTCTAATTTTTTTGAAACAATCTCTTTTCGGGTATGCTTAAAAGATATCATAAAAATACACGTATTTAAATTAATTGTTATATTCTGACAAAAATAGTTTCTTAAATTCAACACGAGAAATTAAATCCATGTACAAAAAGATAGAGAGGGTGCTAATATGGGGTATGCATGAAAAAAAAGATGTACTTAAAGATTCTATTGTGTGGTAACATCAGAGCAACGCAATGAAGCCGAAAGGCGGATGCGTCACCTCCCGTGCACGGAACAAATACCCTTCTCCGTCGCATCCACAATATTGCTATTTCATCTTCATGACGATATCTAGACACGTTTTATGGTCTTGTTTTATTGTCAAGATCGCTGGAACTAGGAAAATTATCACCATCAGGTCCATCACGACCAGCTCCCAACATTGACACGCGCATCATGGACATGCTTGAAAAGTCCTTCTGAAGCTGAAAACAGACAACTTCCTGTCGACTGAAACACTGAGCTCGAGCGCTCTTATTTCTCTTTTGTGATAGGAACCGTGTTGTTCAACTTCTACAGCTTGATCGATCGAACCGGAGTAACCATGTCCTTGTTGATAACGGGGTTTCGGTGCTCTTTGTTTGTGCGTTTCCAGCCGATGATGTTGACCTGATGAGTAGTGTCAGCATCACACATGATGTTTCACTAACGAGCAAAACGTTGCAGATCTCCACAGTAAGCACTAAACAGACACGATCGTCCGATCACGGAAGGATAGATCGTGACTCGACGGTAGATTCAGTAACTGTGCCTTTCGTAGCTCAATAATGTTCCACCTAGAGGAATTTTATACGTATGAAACTGAGATGTTTGGATAGAAAATCTGTAGCTGTAGCGAAATTAAGAATCTAAATTAGGCGATGGCATTAAATCATCTTCCAAAAGTACATGCAGCACTTTAAATTCATAAAAAAACGGTTTTGCTAGAAATCAGGCGCCTGATTTTTAATACTATGTCTCAATCACCTAATTAATCATTACTATATTAATTGGATTTAGATTCGTGAAATCTAGCTACTGTTGTTTCACGAGCATGCAGACTTCAGGCTAATTGTTCGTCTTGCTTTTTGATGGGCTGTTGCTGGGCTGCTTCCTTTGCCTCTTGCTCTTTGTAGCATGTGTCATTTTTTCGGATTTTGTTTTTTCTGTGCTCAGTTGTTGTCCTTTGCAAAAAAGAAAAACCCCACATAGAGGTTGCAACTGTTGAAAAATATTCACTAGTGGAAAAGAGGCCTTTCGTCCCACCCTTTAGTCCCCGTTTTGAACCAAACCGGGACCAATAGGGGGTATTGGTCCCGGTTCATCATGAAAACCCTTTAGTCCCGGTTCGTTTGGACCCTTTAGTCCCGCTTCGTATTACGAAGGGGGACTAAAAGTGGTCTATGGGGCAAAACCCTTTAGTCCCCCTTCGTATTACCAACCGGGACTAAAGGTCTACCTCTAGTCCCGGTTCGTAACACGAAGGGGGACTAAAGGGTTTTGCCTCCCCATGCACCTCCACCCCCCCCCACCGTGGATCGCCTTTTTAGCATCGTAAAATAGAAAAGAAAATGATACAAAATTCAAAAAATAAAATCTTTTCAGATTCTTGTATGTTATGCAACCTAATATTCGGAGAAATTAAGAAATTCGAATTTTCACTTTTTTTGCAAAAAAAGTTAAAAAAAATGGTAAAACCGCAATAACTTTTGCATACGATGTCGGAAAAAAACGTATAATATATCAAAAAAATCCTGAGAAAAAGTTACATCCGAATTCACCCGGGTTTACCCGGTTAGCCAACTTTTAGATTCTCAAAATTCCAAATGAAAATATGAAAGCAGGAAGATTTTAGTTTTTGCCATAAATTCGGAATTTTATTTTTAATTTTTTTTTAAAATAATAATTACATGATGCATAAAGATTACTATTACTTAACCATAAAGTTAGCCAATTTTTTAGATTTTCAAATTTTCAAGTTTGGCAAAAAAATATTAAAAAATAATAAATTTAAAAAACAATTATAATACAAATTTAAAAATTATAATTATAATACCATTACCACAACATGTACGTTATTAGTTTTGTTTATTAAAATAATTATTTGGAATTCGAATAATAAGTAAGTGTGACATCGACCAACATGTTAATAGGATTGATATGATACTAGTATCACAACATGCGCGTGAAGCACTTGGAAGCGGGATGGGAAAGGAACTTGGAAGTTAAGCGTGCTAGTGCTTTGGAGTAGTGGGAGGATGGGTGACCGAGCGGGAAGTTGGACCACGAGTAAGTAATTTGACTAGAGATTAAGGGTAGTTAGAGATTAAGTGGAGTTAGAAACTAAACTAGTTAAATAACTGAAATACTAGAAATTCTGAAAAAATAGGAAAAAAAGAGGAGCGAAAAATAATTGGGAACCAAATAGATAAAAAAAATAACGAAATAACCTTTAGTCCCGGTTCGTGTTACAAACCGGGACTAAAGGGTTTTTCCTCGACGCGCGCCGGCGGCCCACGTGGCGGGACCTTTAGTCCCGGTTTGTTTTACAACCGGGACTAAAGGGGGGACCTTTAGTCCCGCCTAATTGGTCCCGGTTTGGAAACCGGGACTAAAGGCCCAAATGAACCGGGTCTATAGCCCCGTTTTCCACTAGTGATTATAGCCGTTAGATTGCGTTTTATTTGTGCTAGCCTAGCAAGTTACACATTGTTTGCAACTAAGATTTTCGCGGTTACATGTAAGTTGCAACTGAGATTTTTATGTGGGTTGCAACTGAGAAAATCTCAGTCGCATGTGAGTTGTAACTTTTCAGTTGCACATGGGTTGCGACTGAGATTTTCCCGATTGCACGTGGGGTGTAACAGAAATTTTTCTACATACATGTAGATTGTAATTGGGATTTTTCAATTACACGTGGGTTGCAACTGATATTTTCAGTTACATATAGGTTGCAACTGAGCCTTTTCCAGTTACACCTTGGTTGCAACTCAGATTTTCTTAGTATCATTCATGGTTGCAATATTTTTTTCTAATGAAATATGCAAGTACAAAGTATTGATTTTTTCTTTTATACACTGACCGAGGTGACCGAAAGAATCACAGGTTGCGGACATGTCACAGTAACACATAAGTAATATCTGGTCGGACATAGGCTGGCGCGGCTACTAATTTCAGCGGCTAAGCAAACAATCTATGTTGCTGAATAAAGTGCTGACCTGAGCGACTTAGACTTATTAAGTCTCAGTCGACTGTTTTGTAGACGCTTCCTAAAAAAATCACCAAGATCAACATGTGACAACTTATTATGAGAAAAGGCTTCTTTAGAAGTAATGCAACACTTTCGTAGATTACTAGTATAATCCAAGGACTTTAGATTATTTGAGTTAAATAAAAACCAAACAACTTTTCAAATGCCTTCAATTGCTCACATCAATTAGTCAATGAAGTGGCACGCCGGTCGGGGCGCCTGCTTCTCTGTGCACCGGCCCTCCATTCACTGTTGGCGGGGGCGTAGCCGGGCAAAGCCCTTGCGGCCCAACAGCGATGGCGGATCACCTCGGTTGAAATCCGATTTGACGCGGCGGCGCCCGCTACTACACTGCTCTACGGTAGGGTTGCGGTCGAGCGGTCGACGGGGAGCCTGGCGTCCTGGCAGTGGTGGGCGGTGCGAGGTGGCGATGTTATGCGGTCGTGCGTGATCTGGGTCTAGATGGGCTCGGATGGGCCGCATTGCGCATAGTTGATGCATTTTCTCCGCTCCGACGTTGGTACTTGGTGGTGCTCATGGGCTTCACCTGCAGCTTGAAGAAGCCGGGGCTCTGGCCGCAGCATGGAGGTGATGGCTTCATCCTCCATCCGACCATCGGAGCAGTTCGGTTGGTTTGTCACGGCGGAGAGTTGGGGAGACGTGACTGCCGGTGAAAACCGAGTCCATACTCCGGTCACGGCGAGCGATGGCAGCATCTACGTATCGTTACCTTGTTGAGCATGTACATATCTTTATCTTGTTAAAGGCATCTAGGTATCGTTACCTTGTTGAGGACATCAACGTATCCATTTTAAAACAAAAAAGTTGTAGTTCTTCATCTTCATTCCGCTTCACGAAAATCATCTTCACTTTACTTTGAGTTGAAACTATGGCTCTATGTCCATATTCTCATGTGCACGGACCAAAGATTGGGTATCATTTATTGCAATTGGGTCATGGGCAGAGCCTTCTAGAGCTTCTTCAAAGGTGATATTATTGTTGGTACCTAATAAGTTGCAAATTATTTATTTGATTTTCCCAATTAGATAAAGCTAGGTTTGAGATTCAGTTTTGGAACAATATCAAACAAAATTTCCCACTTTTTAGTCTCACGTGCAAACAATACATGTATACGATGTATAACATAAAAGAATGAAACGGTGTGAAAATAATAAAAAGTCCATTATCGAAAAAAAATGAAACGGCTTTGCTGCAAAATTTCGCCATATCACAAATAGTGAGATCCAAACTATGGCATACACATCGCATATATAATGCTCTATGGTTAATTAGTTTGAAGAAACGGTTCTAAATACCTTGTTTTTTTTCCCTTCATATCAGAAAACATTGTCATAACCTTGCATGTCATCGTCAATTGTTTGATTTTTTTTTTCACAACCTCAGACTCAGTTCATTCCATGTGTTCATGTTTGTCTAAAAGTGACAGCTCGGGAAGAACGGCTGCTATGTAGCCATATTTAGGCAGCCCTGAGTTAATGTGAGGTTTTGTTGTCTTTACAGATCTCAAAACACATATGGATGGTGGAGTGGAGGGGTGCAGAGAGAGGGTTGTCAAATGTTCATTTTTTTGTTTTGTCGAAGGCATTACAATTCAAGCCAAAAGTTGCATTGTCAGCACAATCTGGTTTGATGTGGAGTTGGTCATTTTGCTGAATTCATTGGTTGTCACTTTTGGAGTTCACTGATCAATATAGACACAAGCCAAAGCCAAATCACGTGGCCGCATCATAATCGACAATTTCCTGTTCGATAGTACCAACGCGCGATCACACCCTCAGTAGCTTAGCAGAAGCGACACTTCGTTACATCCCGGCGAAGCGGTCGAGCACGTCCTCGCCGTTGCCGGCGGCGTGCTTGAACCTGAGGTAGTCCATGTAAGCGAACGGCCTGAACCGGCGCGGTGCGTCCGCGGTGACCAGCTCCGGTGGCGCGTCGACGACGACGAGGTCCTTGCTCGGCAGCAGGAACACGCCGCAGGACAGCCGGTCCTCACGCCCGCCGACGGCCACCCTGTGCAACGGCGCGTGCACCCTCCCGTTGCTCCAAGCCTGCAGCCACATAAGCTCTTAACTGATCAAGAATCGAAATCACAAGTGCTTGTTGTCGCATTGCTGCAGCGCGCACTAGCAACGGACTGACCACCAGTGGCTGGCCGGCGATGACGAGTAGGGAGTCGGGGCCTGCAGGGCGCACCCTCACCCAGTCGCCGCCGCTCCTCGTCTTCAGCTCGAAGCCGTCCACGTCGTTCTGGAACAGCACGGTCAGGTAGCTCCCGTCCACGTGCTCGGCTGTCCGCGCGCAGGAGCGGCGTGCGCGGGGCATGTGCAAGATGATGCGTGCGTCTTCAAGCAAGCGCACATCGATCGTTGACCGCGTATGTCGTTGGGATGGATTGAATGCGCGGAGCAGAGAGTTTGAATCAGCAGCGACGAGATACTTTTCTTGGTCGTTCCGGTTCCTCACGCGCGCGGGGGTAATTAATTCGGTCGCTCGCTGGCTCCATTCATTCGATCGGTCGACTCTGCCTCCTCCTCCTCCTCCTCCCATCTGTGCTTAACCTTGATTAATTATTATTAAGGAGACCAGCGCCTGCACCTTGACTTTTCTGCAAGCCACCATTCCCTTCCATGCCTCCCTCTAATAAAAGACTTAGTACCTATTTATTCGTATTGCTTAATTACCAGATTTAAACACTTGGATCCCTTCCAAATTTGCTGCTACGACTGCCAGCCTGGCTCCCGTTAATTCCAAACAGCTCCCATCCATTTTTAATGCTACAGCCCACATACAACTCCTTACTGCTGCTTCTTTCTTGCCTGCCTCGCGCATGTTTAGATAGCTGCCACTCATTTTTCGTTCCATTCATTCTGGGACATCCACATTCATAACACAGCAGCAAATACAGTGAGCAAGACCAACTCATTTGACATCCAAATATATACAAGCCTCGAAAATCTGCCACAAACTCAAGCTTCATTTCACAGAAGCAAGTACATCCACCACTAAGTATATCCAAGAAAGCAATTCAAGCTTCACACATATTTGAGGTCTAAGTACTACACAAGACTTGGAAATAAAAATCACAGAGAGGAGCCAGAAACTTACCCAGAAAACACATGGACTCGAAGAATAAGGAGGGGCAGCGATGGTCGATCAGTCCTCCTTGTTATCCTTCCTTGGACAAAAAAGGCAGCATGATTAGCAAACCAAATGCAGATATTTCGCAAAGACTGTAACATAATAAGGCGATGATATGGATCAGATGTATCTCAATCTTCCCACAAGAACAACTTGCTGTACATGAAGAAAAAGAAGCAATACTAGGGAACATGGCAAATTCGTGTCCAACCAATCTGAACCAAGTCATGCATTTAATCTACATAGAACAAACTCATGCATCAATTGTAGAAGAGCAAATGGAAGCTCCATGCTGCATTTAATCTAGAACAATCGTAACCAGTATATACTAGTTGATTTCCCAGCTACGTGAGTGCCTCCATGATGTTGCCGATGGTGTTGGCCACATCAAAACACAATGCTTCCTCCTCCTGGTTCCCCTCCGACATGAGCAGCATACCCCTGAAAAAATATGCAAGAGTGTCAGCACCGCATATGCATCACAGCCATTTTCGTTGACTCAATCATGTTGGCATCATCCATACGTGCAAGATCCCTATACTTCCTACCAATACAAGATAAAAGAAGAAATTTTTTGTTGTGCAAAACACAAATGACATGGAGAAGAGGGGCTCACCAGCAGCAACTTGTTGGGGAGGTGGTCTGCGACGGCCAGGAGCTCGGAAAGGTGGCCGCTGGCAGCAGCTCCGGTAGGTGGCAGCAGCACATCAGCACAGCCCTGTCTCAACACGCCACAAGGCAGAAACGGCGTGAGCAGTCCAGCGATACAATTTTTGCAGCAGAGAAGGAAGTGTAGGTGATAGGAGGAGAGGCTGACCTAGGTCATGGGGAATTTGACGAGGTTGACGGCGTCCTCCTGGTGGCTCCCCTTTTATCGTGGCTTGGCGCTGATGCGGTAGGCGCCGACCCGGCGGAACCGCGATGGCCGCCGTCGCCTTCGTCCACAGCTCCGATGCGCGCGAGCAGGCGGCTCATAGAGGCCGCGGTCGCCGGATCTGGAGGCCCAGCCGACGGACGGTGAAGACACCGGTCGCCGGGGACGGGGGGCGGCCTCGCCGGCCGGCCGGCCTGCCTTGCAGCGAGCTTGGGGGTCAGCAGCCTCGGGCCGCGCTTGGACGCGCCCGTTCTTTGGCTTCCTGGTCCGGACCTCGTCGGAGATGAGGCGGCCAGGCCAAGGGGATAGGTCGACGACGGGGAGGAAGGAGGCGGCGCGGCGCCCGGGGTTGGGTGAGGGAGGTTGGGTAGGCGCGCGGAGTGGTTCGGTAGGCGGCGACCCGGCGGAAGAGCGACGGTTCTGGACCTCGTCGGAGTTGAGGCGGCGCGCGGGGTTGGGTCGTGAGGGAGGTTGGGTGAGGGAGGAGATGGACTGGGGTTAGATTCTTTTGCCAAGCCGTGTGTATTTCTTGACCCAAATTTGGTGTTGGGCTCGTGCCCACTCAACTCAAATTTGGGTGGGTTTGCCAAATCATCCATCCGCGGCACCGCTCCACAGCTCACATCTCAGCCATTCGATTCACTCAGATCCAACGGCCCATCTCTCCTCTCTCTTTTTCTATGCCTAGCACTGTTGACACTTTCCCGCTCAAATCGATACACCTTCACGCTCACTCGAAAACATGACCAGGCTTCGGCGCCCAAAATCAAGCGCACGTGTTTTGCTCCGAATTTTCCGGCCTAGTATGTGTTTGGCGACGTACGTATAGCTCCACACGCGTATAACCTACCAAACAACCCATATATGGATGTGAAGCTCCACATGCACGTGTTATTTCCCAGTGTCACAAACTTGCACGTGTGTCGCATATATCGAACTTGATGCGTCGGGTGACATTGTTTTCGGGGAAAGGGTCCGGTGAATAAAGTTTGTCCAAGCGCAGCAACAAGTCTAGGATAACATAGGTTGGCGTGGAAAACCTCGATGGGAGCAGTCGTCGCATCTCAGTGGTAGAGGACCTATATGCACTCGAGAAAGCGCAACGTCACGGTGTGATGTCCGCGCCGCTCACCAGAAAACAATGTCGAGTCTTGCGTGAACCGAGGAGCCACGGACCGACAAGGTGCATTGAGAAACCCCCGAGGTGAAATGCGAGACTCCGCTAGGAACTCCGCTTTCGGCCACACAACACCGAAGGCTCACCGGTGGAGGGTAGGTTTCGATGTCCGTGGTGACCTGTGGGGGTGAGGAAGATTGTTGTGGTGATGGGAGGCCACACCGATGATATGAGACTTCCGGATGACATATATATTTATATATGAGAGAGGGTGGAAGGTTCAATAGGGGATAGACGGATCGAAGATAGTAATTTTTTTGGGAAAAGGGAGAAAGATGCACTGAAGGTGGGTCACATAGGAGGCGACTAGCTAGGACAGAGAGTACATGACATCAACATATTATTAGCACATCGGATACACATGAAATAATAGTCATCAAATGGAAATGACATAAAATAATAGGGTAGGAGAGGAGTAAATAGCATACAACCACCACTATATAGTTGAAATTTACCAAACGCCACCACTTTACATTTGCGAAACAAAAAACCACCACATTTTTTACAGAATGCGGTAAACACGAATTGACATGGAATTTGACAGGTTGGGCCCATTTGTCAAGACCAATTTGCTGAGGTGGTTTGGGCCCCACTTGTTAGCCTAATTACAAAATAAAAATAACAGAATAGTAATTGATAAAAGGAAAATGGATGTGAATGCATGTAGTAGCTAGCTCCATACACGTTGTTTCTGGTGTCACAAACGACCTGCACATGTGTCACACACATGACACATCATTGAACTAGACACGTTGAATATAACTTCCGAGACATTACTTTCGGGAAAGGGTTTGCTGAGTAAATTTTGTCAAAGCACGACAATTATGGGATCACACAGTTCGCGTGGAAACCTCGATGGGAGCAATCGTGGCCTGTCGGTGGTAGAGGACCTATGCAGTCGAGAATGCACAACGTGATGGTGTGATGTCCACGTCGCCCGCCTAAAGGTAATGCCGACTCTTGCGTAAACCAAGGATCCATGAACCGAGACGGTGCCTTGAGAAATCCTCGAGATGAAATGCTAAACTATGGGAGCTCCTCTTAACACCACACAACACCGAAGGCTCGCCGGTGGATGTTACGTTCTTAGGTCGAGAGAGAATTGGTGATCTGTGGGGCGAGGAATATTGTTGAGGTGATGGGAGGCCACATCGATAATAGGAGACTTCCGGAAGACATATTAGAGAGGGTGGAAGGTTCAATATGAGAGAGACGGGGCGAAGATGGTCAATTTTGCGGAAAAGGAGAGAGATGCAACGGTTCGCGGACGCGTGATTCTAGGGAAAAGCATCACATAAAATGACGCGCCCTGGGCCTACAAACATTTTGCCCTAAAATTCTGGAGCGACAGAAAGTTGACGCCTAGTTCAAATCCGGACAGGTTCCAGCAGATTCGGCGAGACACAGCAAGAAGCCACATGTATTCTATGAATGCTAATGCGCTCATATGGCATGTGATAGGTCGAGCGTAGGTGGTCTCCTACAACTACGCATGGGTCTTGCACAAACCTTTAATGCGCCCATGTATCCCTCGTATGGCCTCCATGGATCCATTTTCTACACCCATTCGCATCCCAATATCACATGTTTTCATGGATGGTGAGTACTCTAGAGGGACACATATACTCAGACGAAAGTGAATCCAAGCCGCATGGATTCCATTGAGCTTGAATGAGAGGTAAGGATAGTCGTAGGGAGAACATAGATGTTGGTGGACATTTAGAGGACTTTGTTTCCCTAGTACAAGAGTACTAGATGGGTTGTAGCTCCAAGAGAAAGCTCTAGGGTCCTTCTTGGGTCCTTCTTTCGTGCACGGGGGAACCGTCGGCATAGCTTCTACGTTTTCCCGCCCACTTCCACTTTTGGTTTCTCGCCAATTAGGGTTTCTCACCAAAACTATATAGATAGTTATACCGTCGTCATAGCCTCAATTCTTCCTTATTCCCTCCCGCCATGTTCTCCCGCCCATTCCCCCCCCCCCACCATGTTTTGTGGGATGGAGGGAGTAACATGATTGACGCACACCGTCGCCACCACAAGAAGGTTTTCCTTGCTATCACCCATTTGTCGATGCTAGAGAAATCCATACAACAATGGAGATGGGCGGCTTCACCCATCCCTCATATGGCCTCCATGGATCCATTTTCTACACCCATTTGCATCCAAATATCACATGTTTGTCATGGATGGTGAGTACTCTAGAGGGACACATGTACTCAGACGACGGCGAATCCAAGCCGCATGGATTCCATTGAGTTTCAATGAGGTGAGGGTAGCCGTAGGGAGAACATAGATGTTGGCGTACATTTAGAGGACTTTGTTTCCCTAGTACAAGAGTACTATATGGGCTGTAGCTCCAAGAGAAAGCTCTAGGCCAAAAAAGGTTGCCTTGTACTTGTTTCCGAGTCCACACATTTGAATGGTCTATGATTACATGCGCCTTACCTGTGTTGCGCACTGTTATTTTATGCAGGCATGGGCCACGTCTTCCCATGTGTCGCCCCATCACGCCTTCTCGGGTCCTTCTTTCGTGCACGGGGGAACCGTCCGCATAGCTTCTACGTTTTCCCGCCCACTTCCACTTTTGGTTTCCCGCCAATTAAGGTTTCTCACCAAAACTATATAGATGGTTATACCGTCACCATAGCCTCAATTCTTGCTTATTCCCTCCCGCCATGTTCTCCCGCCCATTCTCCCCACCATGTTCTCCCGCCCATTCTCCCCCACCATGTTTTGTGGGATGGAGGGAGTGACATGATTGACGCACACCATCGCCACCACCAGAAGGTTTTCCTTGTTATCACCCATTTGTCGATGCTAGAGAAGGCCATAGAACAGTGGAGATGGGCGGCTTCACCCATCCCTCATATGGCCTACATGGATCCATCTTCTACACCCATTCGCATCCAAATATCACATGTTTGTCATGGATGGTGAGTACTCTAGAGGGACACATGTACTCAGACGATGGGGAATCCAGGCCACATGGATTCCATTGAGCTTGAATGAGGTGAGGGTAGCCGTAGGGAGAACATAGATGTTGGCGGACATTTAGAGGACTTTGTTTCCCCAGTAAAAGAGTACTAGATGGGTTGTAGCTCCGAGAGAAAGCTCTAGGCCAAAAAAGTTTGCCTTGTATTTGTTTCCTAGTCCACACATTTGAATGGTCTATGATTATATGCGCCTTACCTGTGTTGCGCGATGTTGTTTTATGTGGGCATGGGACACGTCCTCCCATGTACCGCCCCATCGCCACGCCTTCTCGGGTCCTTCTTTTGTGCACGGGGGAACCATCGACATAGCTTCTACGTTTTCCCGCCCACTTCCAGTTTTGTTTCCCGCCAATTAGGGTTTCTCGCCAAAACTATATAGATGGTTATATCGTCGCCATAGCCTCAATTCTTGCTTATTCCCTCTCGCCATGTTCTCCCGCCCATTCTCCCCACCATGTTCTCCCCACCATGTTTTGTGGGATGGAGTGAGTAACATGATTGACGCACACCGTCGCCACCACAAGAATGTTTTCCTTGCTATCACCCATTTGTCGATGCTAGAGAAGGGAATACAACAGTGGAGATGGGCGGCTTCACCCATCCCTCATATGGCCTCCATGGATCCATCTTCTACACCCATTCCCTCCCACCATGTTCTCCCGCCCATTCTCCCCCACCATGTTCTCCTGCCCATTCCCCCCCACCATGTTTTGTGGGATGGAGGGAGTAACATGATTGACGCACACCGTCGCCACCACCAGAAGGTTTTCCTTGCTATCACCCATTTGTCGATGCCGGAGAAGGCCATACAACAGTGGAGATGGGCAGCTTCACCCATCCCTCAGATGTCCTCCATGGATCCATCTTCTACACCCATTCGCATCAAAATATCACATGTTTGTCATGGATGGTGACTACTCTAGAGGGACACAGGTACTCAGACGACGGGGAATCCAGGCCACATGGATGCCATTGAGCTCGACTAAGGTGAGGGTAGCTGTACTGAGCGCATAGGTGTTGACGAACATTTAGAGGACTTGGTTTCCCTAGTAAAAGAGTACTAGATGGGTCGTAGCTCCGAGAGAAAGCTCCAAGCCAAAATAAGGTTGCCTTGTATTTGTTTCCTAGTCCACAAATTTGAATGCTATATGATTCCATGTGCCTTACCTGTGTTGCGCACTGTTATTTTATGCGGGCATGGGCCACGTCCTCCCTGTGCCGCCTCGTCGCCTCGCCTTATCGTGTCCTTCTTTCGTGCACGGGGGAACCATCGGCATAGCTTTTACGTTTTTCCCGCCCACTTCCAGTTTTGGTTTCCCGCTAATTAGGGTTTCTCGCCAAAACTATACCGATTGTTATACTGTCGCCATAGCCTCAATTCTTGCTTATTCCCTCCCACCATGTTCTCCCGCCCATTCTCTCATGCCATGTTTTCCCGCCCATTCTCTCCCTCCATGTTCTCCTGCCGTTTCTCTCCCGCCATGTTTTCCCCTCGTTTCAACTCTCACCTCCCTACACATATCTAATTATGTCAGCAATTCTCCTCCAACACCACCACTGAGTCATCTCAGCTCTATTGCTATTGAGATGGCTCCTCGTCGTTGTAGCAATACGGGCTACATCGGTGTTCGCTTGCGGACTGGGGGCCATTTCGCGGCTGAAATCACTGCCGCTGAAGTGTATGTGTGGCTCGGCACCTTCAACACTAAGCAAGAGGTTGCCCACGCATACGATGATGCGGTGTGGAGGTTTGCCCGGCCACGCCACCAAAATGAACTTCCCGGAGGTCAGTCTGTGACGGAAGCCGAGAGTCTCGCTCCATAGCCGCCACTTCGCTCAAAGGGGCATGCGTGGCGCTACCGCCAAGGGCAGCGGTGGATTTCCATCGCCGAGGCGGATGAGCGATTCATGACGTAGTGGCGTAGAGACCATCCCAAAGACATGGCAACCATGCGCGCATTATGGAAGGAGAAACAAATGGAGAGGAGAGCGAAGAGGGCAAGAAATCGGCATAGGAGGGCCGAAATTGAAGCGAAATACATGATAGGAGAGGCGCTGACACTCGACCCTAATGATGATCGGTGGCTGGACATCGTGTTAACTACCGCTTCAGAGGACACCCCCAACGATGAGGAAGATTTTGACTATTGATTAGTACATGTGTGTCTAGTAAGTTCAGTGTCGAGTTCAGTTATATATCTAATATGTGTCTATCTCATCGTGTGGCAATCGAGTGTTCAGTTTGTGTGTGTGCGCGCCTGTCTACTATTATTAATTCAAAGTCTAGTTTTTGTGTGGGTCATTCTCATTTGATGAGATTTATTCCTAAAGTGATAAACTCGTGGTGTACCAATGTTTGATGACTATTATTTCATGTGTATCCTCGTCCTAATAATATTTTGATGTCATGTACTCTCTCTCCTAGTCGCCACCGATGTGCCCCACTCTCAGTGCATCTCTCTCCTTTTTCCCAAAAAACTAATATCTTCGACATGTCTATATCCTATAGAACATTCCTCTCTCTCTCTCATATATATGTCATTCGGAAGTCTCATATCACCGATGTGGCCTCCCATCACCTCAACAATCTTCCTCGCCCCCACAGACCACCAATTCACCACCGACCCCGAAATGTAACCTCCACCACCGAGCCTTGGGTGTTGTGTGGTCGTAAGTGGAGCTCCTAGAGTCTAGCATTTTGCCTCGAGGGTTTCTCGAGGCACCGTCTCGGTTTGTGGCACCTGGGTTTACGCAAGACTCGACATTTCCTGTAGCTAGGTGGGAGACGTGGACATCACACCAACACGTTGCACATTCTCGACATTCCATATATAGGTCCTCTACCACCAACATGCCACAATTGCTGTCATCGAGGTTCCCGCGCCAACTTGTATTATCGCGGACTTGTTGTTGTGTTTCGACAAACTTTATTCATCGAACCCTTTCCCGAAAAAAATATCTCCAAACTTATACCCAACATGTCAAGTTCGATGACGGGTGCACATATGCGACATGGGTGCAAGTCATTTGTGACACCGGGTAACACGTGTGTGGAGCTAGGTACTACATGCATTGAAGAGTACACACATATATACGAAAAAAAAGTCGGAGCAAATTAAGCTTGTGCCCATGTCATCTGAATTTGGGCACCAGAGTTCCCATGTCCCGGCTGAGTTGGGAGAATCCATCTATTTGGGCAGTAGATGTAGGAGAAGGGAGAGAGGTGAGATGTGAGATGTTGGACCTGCGAGAATTGAAGGGTCGATATGTCAAGTCGAGAGCAATGCCGTGAATTGCTGACTTGGCACATGAATCTAACCCAAACCTAAATTTGAGTTGAGTGGGCGCGGCGGCACCAAAATTTGGTTATAGTGGGCGCGACGCGAAATTTGGGCGCGAGACGAAATCTGATCCAACATTTGGGTAAATAAACACACGGACCGAACCCTCACTCCTCCTCGTTCCCCAACCAACCCAACCCAACCCAAAAACACCCCGCGCGCCGCCGCCTTCCTCCCTGCCGTCCGCCGTCGACCTCTCCCCGCCGGCCGCACAGCTCCGCCTCACCTCCGACGAGGTCCGGAACAAGAAGCCAAAGAACGGGCGCCGCGCCTCCTCTCTCACCAAGCCCCGCGCGCCGCCTCCTTCCATCTCCACCCAACCTCCCGCCGGCTACCGTCGACCTCACCCCTTGGCCGCCCAGCACCGCCTCACCTCCGACGAGGTCCTGAAGAATGGGCGCGTCCAAGCGCGGCCCGCGGCTGCATCCGTCCAAGCTCGCTGCAAGGCCGGCCGGCGAGGCCGCCCCCGTCCCCGGCGACCGATCTCTTCACCGTCCGTCGGCTGGAAGATCCGGCGACCGCGGCCTCTATCAGCCACCTGCTAGCGCGCATTGGAGCTGGGGACGAAGGCGACGGCGGCGGCCGTCGTGGTTCCGCCCGGTCGGCGCCTACCGCATCAGCGCCAGGCCACTGAAGGGGAGCTACCAGGAGGACGCCGTCGAGCTTCCCCATGCACGACCTAGGTCAGCCTCTCCTCCTATCACCTTCAGCTGCATCTCTGTTGCAAGAAAATGCATCGCTGCTCTGCCTCATGCCGTATTTGTTCTTGGCTGTGTCGACAGTTGAGACAAGGCTGGGTGTTGGTGTCTGCTGCTGCTGCTGCTGCTGCGACCTACCAGAGCTGTTGCCAGTGGCCACATTTCCGTGCTCCTGTCGCCGACCACCTCCCCAATAAGCTACTGCTGGTGAGCTCCTCTCTTCTCCATGTAATTTTCCTAAACGAAATTGCCTTTTTTGATGGTGAATTGGTAGGCAGTATAGGAATCTTGCCGTTTGAGTAAACGAAAAATGGTTGTGTGCATAGGCACTAGTATATGTGCTAAGTTGGTTTGAAATTTTGATGTTTGTGATGCATACGCAGTACTGAGAATCTTGCATATTCTTCAGGTTCAAATCATTCTAGAAGAGGAGATGCCGGGTGTGAAGGGTGGTACCGGGAGGCGGTGTCGGAGGAGGAAGCGTGGTGGCGAACACCATCGGCAACATCCTCAAGTGCAGAGTGGAGGCACTCAGGTGGCTCACAATCAACTAGTATTTACTGATTACGGTTGATCTAGACTAAATGCAGTATGGAGCTTCCATTTGCTGATCATGCTCTGCTTTTTGTCCAAGGATGACGAGGAGGACTGAATGACTGTGGTTGCCCCTTCTTCTTCAACTCCATGTGTTTTCTGGAGAAGTTTCCAGCTCCTCTCTGTTATTTCTAAGCCTTTTGTAGTTTTTACACCTCAAATATGTGTCAAGCTTTAATTGCTTTCTTGGATATAGTGGATGTACTTGCTTCTGTGAAATGAAGCTTGAGTTTCTAGCAGACTTTCTTGACTTGTGTATATTTGGATGTGCAAATGAGTCGGTGTTGTGTGACTTGCTCACTGTATTCGCTAGTGTGTTATGAATGTGGATGTCCAGGAATTTAGATGAGCCCATGCCGAATTTTTTCTTGACCTGATGTAGCTGAATCATTAGCTGAAGGATGTGTTGGCAACCGTGTCTTTGTCGTCTGCTGTGTTACCGATGGTGGTTTGTTTGAGTAAATAATTAGTAGTGTTCAAGTTGCAGGACAAGAGCTAGAGCTCAGGAAGGTGTCAAGTTTAGAATGATTTAAGCCTCCATATACATGCAATAGTTACCTCCGTTTTGTTGTTACAAAAAGGCCAGCCTGTAGGTTTTCTATGTATTGCTGCTTGTTTCTCAGTATACTTGTGCAGTATCAATTGCAATTTGTTGCAAATGCACAGACTTGGTCCGCTCTTGTTTGTTTCAGTTTGCCTAGGTGCCTAGCTGTTTGTTGTATATATGGTCTGCACCATTTTGAATGATGCTGTGTTATTTCATTTCAGGTGAAGAAGAATAAGAGGATGAAGACTAAGAATGAGCCGCTAGATTCTTCTACTTTGTGCAACCTGCTTGGGGATTATCTCAGCCTCGCGCGTGGGGCTCTGGTCCACCAAAGTCCCTCGCCGATGTGCTTCGCGGTGGCTGGCCACTTGCTTCTTTTGGTCAAGCCGTTGTGGTGCATCTGGTAGACAGCAATGTAAGCTCTGAAACCTCAGTACTCCATGTGGAATATTTCAGAGGTTGGCTGCTCCCTCCCAAATGTTTGCAGAAGGGTGCCTGATGGCTGTCTGTTGTGTGTGATGTTGCTGCTGTGTTATGAATGTTGGTGTCTGAGAATAGAGGTGTCCATGCTGAATTTTTTCTTATATAACCTGATGTAGCTGCTGATTCATTAGCTGAACACATGTGCGTCTTTGTTGTCTTGTAGTATTTAGGAAGCTAGAGCCCAGGAAGGTGTCAAGCTCAGAATGATTTAAGCCTCCATATACTTGCAGTAGTTACCTCCGTTTTGTTGTTACAAAAGGCCAGGCTGTAGTATTCCTATGTATTGCTGCTTGTTCCTCAGTGTACTTGTGCAGTATGAATTGCAGTTTGTTGCAAATGCACATACTTGGTCCGCTCTTGTTTGTTTCATTTTTCCTAGGTCCGTATATGTTTGCTCTATATCTGGTCTGCACCATTTTGAAAGATTCTGTGTTATTTGATTTCAGGTGAAGAAGAAGAAGAAGAATAAGGGGGAACTTGGGTCCCTGCGCCGCTTGACGGTTATTTTCACTTAGTGATGTGCACAGCACTTTCAGAAGGTCACATGTGAATTTTATATCGATCTCTAGCATGCATGATGTTCTATGACTACTAGTTGGTCTGTGTTTTGGTTGAAGGATTTTTTCCCCTGTATACATGTAGTATTGGTTTGTCTGCTGTATATTTGTTAGCCTGGATCGAGATCGTGTAGTTGATCATCTGCCGCCTTTTTTTTGCAGTGTACACGTTGTTGCGGGTCAGTCTGTGGCTTGGGTTGCTGCGGTGGCGCAGGAGGAGGAGGGTGCGGCCTTGCTGTGCGGATGCTTTTGCTGCTGGTGCCGCAGCAGGCACGTATTTTTTGTAATGTAATATGATGATGGGTTTGAGCATTTTGCCTGCAGTGATGGTTTCTTGGTTGCATGGGTGGCCTGGATCGACCGTTTATGATTGGAGTGAGCTATTATTTGGTGTTTGACAGTACAAGCGTAGGAAATCTGGAAAGGTAATGTCAGAAATTAGCTAGGATGCATGAAACTGATATAATCAATGGCAGCTATATATAGCGAAGTGGAGATGCGCGTGCAGGAAAGTTTACGTGAGTGAGTGAATGGATGGATGGATTCGTGGGCTGGCTAGCGAGTAGTAGTACTAGTGTCTAGTGGCGAGAGAAAAAAAGGTTTAGGGACTAAAAATGGATCGGTCCATCCATTAAAGCTGCTGCTCTTTCTTGTGCTTCCGCAGGACGAGTCGAGGGAGAAATCGGATGATCACGGGGGTCCGTCGACTCGGGAGCGCGGGATTACCTTCTCCGTGGCGAGGGGTCGGGGCGGCCTGTGGGGTGGGCAGCGAACTGGCGATTGCCGGTGTGGCGGCGCTGTACCTTGCGCTTGCGGCTGCCAGTGATGCGGCGGGGCTGGCCGAAGTGTGGTGGTTTGGCGGCGAGGCGACGCGTGGAACCCCGGGTGCCACGCTGCCAATTCTCATGCACATTACGACGCCACGCGATAATGGAGGTCACATGGAATGATAACTGATAAGTACGATGGGACGAGAGGGCGCGTGTAAGGACGTGATTGTAGCGTACTCGCCGGGGCCTAAGTAGGCTCAAAAACTTCGAGATAAGAATCCGGTCACTTATTCGGTGCGGCCAAACTTGCGGGGCAATTTCGGAGACTTGGAAAACCTCTTTTGCGGCCGGAGCTTTTCTCGGTGAAGCCTGGGTCTGACTTCGCTACAGTGCAAATAGGATCCCTCGAAGTGTTAAATCGCGGGGTTCCAGAAAATATCATCCAACACCTGCTTCGGCCACTCGACTGAAAAAGCAGCGCGCCATTTCCGACGACGTACGCGTGCTCCTTTTATATAATTACTGACGACGCCATTTTATCTCACCTTTTTCCTAGATGGACTTTTTTTTTTGGCGACGTATGGATTTTCTTTCGTCAAACCTACAGATCGATTTTCTTCGCTCATCACCAACAGTACGATCAGCTCACCAACTAATTCCTCGTTTCGTCATCATGTAAAAAAGCTCCTCAGGCTAGCTAGCTAATTCCTCATCGTTTATTCTCCCCTCCGATGGATTAGCTCGTTTCTTCCATGATGAAACTAGTCGCGTTCTCTTCCCATCCTGTTGGGACCAAAACTAGTCTACTAACTCCGTTTTTATACGTATTGCCAGCCAAAACTTCAACAAATAAATTATATCTGCCATTTTTCTTCGGTCCTCACCAACTTACGCTGGCACCTACCTACCTATGACTTTCTCGCCTTCTCATGTACGGAGTAACGATCAATCTCCTGATCCAACTAATTTGTCTTTCCTGTACTATTCACTCGCACAAGATTACCTGATCCCCACGTGGTACGATACTCGGACATCCATATATTTCTTCTTTTCCCTTTCTTCTCTCTTTATTTACGCGAAGATTCTAAAGATCAAATTCCAAATTTCTCTTCAAGAAAAAAATAACCGTCAAATTTGAAACAAGAAAATGGGGAAAGTCTCATGGTTATGTTTACGCTGGTACGTCTGTATCTTATGCAGACATCATGAATGGTGCTTCCACGATTTGATAAATTGAGATAGATCTAAATTGGTGGTGTTTTGTTTTAAACGGCCAAGCGATTTAATTTGGAGCCCGCGATTTGCGGCGTACGGTGATGTCGCAAAGTTAGGTCGGTGATGTCGCAAAGTTAGGTCTCACAACGTATAGGCTTCACCTTCCCCACTAGCTATACTCATGCGGAAAATGCATGGTTGAATCGGGTACTAGTGCAGCACTAATCCATGAATCGGCCCTAGCTTCTGGAGTCCGGAGTCGCGCGTGACCTATCATTGCATGTCAATATTGTGTCGGAGGACTTTGTCTCCAACTTGGACATGGAGCGCCCGCTTCACGTGGCCAAGCGCTGCTGCGAGCTCAAGGACATGGACGCCCTGCTCTTCCGGCATGGAGTAATCGCAGAGGAGGAATCCCGCCGGACAAGGAAATGAGGATAGGCGAGACAAGGAAATTCATTTCGCGAACATAAGAATTTCTGCCTCATTTTTCTCAGTAGCTAGGACAAACATAATTGTCATCTACGAGTAATAGATTTGGCTTTTCCTATAATATTCACTCACTTAATATCGCCTGATCGAAGTGCGGCGCGCCAGGGTCTATCCGCTTGGGTTTTTCCTTTTTTTTTTCTTGGATTGGATCCCACCGCTCCAGCAGATTTTGGAGTCATTTTGTTTTCGTGTTTTCACGGACGCGTAAATGTGGCATATTTTTGCTCTTGGTAGTTCCCGCGAGCCCTAAGGTACCTGCACGGCATGATTAGAAGCCGTACGTATCTACACATGGTAAGAACACACATGTCTATAGTACCGTCAGTTTTGGTTTTTGCTGCAGGAAAAAACCCTGACGAAAACCAGCCTGAAGAGTGAAAACACGAAAACCAAGCCGAAACTGGCTTCCTAAGACTTGGGAACAAGGAAATGAGGGTAGACGAGATGAGGAAATTCACTTCGCGAACATAAGAATTTCTGCCTCATTTGTCTCACTAGGAAAACAAACATAATTGTATTATGACATGAGTAGATTCGGCTTTCCTGTAATATTCATAACGGTGTGGCCAGTGCAATCATAACGGCATGATTAGAAGCCGTATCGTATCTACACATGGTAAGAACACACATGTCTATAGTACTACCAGTTTTGGTTTTTGCTGTAGGAAAAAACCCTGACGAAAACTGGCCTGAAAACCAATGTTTTAAATAGCTGGCTACAGGCTATAGCTGTGGCCTCTCAAAACAGCTATAGCCCGGTTATAGCCGGCTATTTAAGGATTTTGATACCTTTTAGCGGGCTAATGCAGTTAACCGCCCCATGCGAGAAAGGTTGTAGATGGGCTATAGGGATATAGCTTAGCTATAGCCGGCTATTTAAAGCTATGCTGAAAACACGAAAACCAAGCCAAAACTGACCTCCTACATGAAGACTTAGGGAAAACCGCCTAAGTTTGGCCTTACCTTAGGGGAACCAGACAAAACCAGCCTAAATCCTGGCCAAAACCGGAAAAAAAAATGAGTTACTTTTTGTTTGATCAAAATTACTTCAAATAAATAAAAATTGTTTGTATAAAATTAGTATCATTAAAAGTGCTTTTCAATACAAATCTAACGATACTAATTACATATAATATAATCTAGATTTCGTTGCTTAATTTTTATGGTGTACTTTTGCTCCCGAGACGTATATACAGTGGTATCAAAGTTAGGATGCAGCCTAAAAATGGTAGTTGTCACCATGATGTCTCGTCAAACCAAGAACGCATGCCTATCTGGATCGAAAGCATCCAACCCAACGCCTTTCTCTTGCCAGCACTGGAAGGAATTGCCGTGGAGCCTAGCTCATGCATGATTCCGGCATGGAAGCTTTAATTCATCGAGGAAAGAAAAGTTGTTAGAGCAACCAAAACTAGCTTAGCCATGTGTGTCCTGGGCATGTAGCAATACCGATGCATCAGCTGGTCGGCCATACAAGGTGAGCCAGTAGAAGATTCATGCTTAAAACAACCCGCCATGTATGCTTCCTGTGCAATAAGTGCATGCACAATCTTAGTCCCTTTTTTCCCGCCGTTCCATCCATGCATGTTTCCTGTGCAATAAGTGCATGCACAATCTTAGTTCCTTTTTTCCTTGCCATCCCATACATGCATGTCCAATTCAACCCAAACAGTTTTACTAGTGGGCTGTAGTATAATATCTGCCATTTGTTTACCCGTCCGGCCGGTCAGAGGCAACAAGGCCTAGCGTTAAGGCCCAGACAACACACATGCAGCAACGGAGGGCCTTTGTTCAACCCAGCGTAAAATTGCACAGTTGGCCAGGAAAGCTGCAAAGAGAAGGAATTTTAGTCCCACACTGCTAAGGGGTGAAAGTTGAGAGCAACTTATAAGGGCAGCTCTTCCACACATGTAAAATGCTACAAACACACGTAGGGCTGCAGTACACACAGCGCGTGCGCTCGCGTGAATATTCGCGACTTAAGACTTTGGACGCTTGGCGACGGCGCGGACTAGCGCATATAATCTATCCTTTTTTTTTTCTTTAAAATATTTTTTCACTCCGTTTCAAACTTGGTTCATAAGAGTTATAAATATATGGCAATTATCTTAGAGTCCAATTTGAAGACACATTTTTTTGTATGTTTGAATGTGTTTTAGAAGTTAAATTTCAATTTTGTTGAAACAATCTCTTTTCGGGCATGCTTAAAAGATATCATTCAATTTACACGTATTTAAATTAATTGTTAATCTATATTCTGATAAAAATAGTTTCTTAAATTAGATAAAGGTTTGAGATTCAGTTTTGGAACAATATCAAGAAAAATTTCCCACTTTTTAGTCTCACGTGCAAACAATACATGTATAACATAAAAGAATGAAACGGTGTGAAAATAATAAAAAGTCCATTATCGAAAAAAAATATGAAACGGCTTTGCTGCAAAATTTCGCCATATCACAAATAGTGAGATCCAAACTATGGCATACACATCGCATATATAATGCTCTATGGTTAATTAGTTCGAAGAAACGGTTCTAAACACCTTGATTTTTTTCCTTCATATCAGAAACATTGTCATAACCTTGCATGTCATCGTCAATTGTTTGATTTTTTTTTTTCACAACCTCAGACTCAGTTCATTCCATGTGTTCATGTTTGTCTAAAAGTGACCGCTCGGGAGGAACGGCTTGCTATGTAGCCATATTTAGCCAGCCCTGAGTTAATGTGAGGTTTTGTTGTCTTTATAGATCTCAAAACACATATGGATGGTGGAGTGGAGGGGTGCAGAGAGAGTGTTACTCTTGAAGAAGTTTCTGCTTGTTGTTTTCAGATGGTCGTTGCATCTGCAGCAGAGAAGATTGGCTTCTTCTCGGAGGATCTACCCGGCGCCTCTGTCGCCGGATCTTATGGCTGAAAGGCAGCCCCTTGATACGTCTCCGACGTATCGATAATTTCTTATGTTCTATGCCATATTATTGATGATACCTACATGTTTTATTCACACTTTATGTCATATTCGTGCATTTTCTGGAACTAACCTATTAACAAGATGCCGAAGTGCCAGTTCCTGTTTTCTGCTGTTTTTGGTTTCAGAAATCCTAGTAACGAAATATTCTCGGAATTGGACGAAACGAAGACCCAGGTTCCTATTTTCACCGGAAGCATCCAGAACACTCGGGGTTGGGGATCGCTGCGGGGCGCCCCTCGAATTGCACAAGGACACGCTCCGGCGGGCACGGATACGTCCCGTCTACGTACCCCATCAAGAAGTGAGATCGCAGCAGCAGGAGGATGGCAGAATGCCACAGCAGATAGTTGTCGCTGCCGAGCTTGACCGTCAGGAGGTTGCCGAAGTGGAACGGCGCCGCGACGGCGGCAGTTGACGACGAAGCACCCCCGAAGTCTGCCGAGGAGAACATGCTCCCGGCGGGAAGGGTACCCATGGAGGACAGCGTAGATGCGCTGATGGTCGAGGCAGAGAGAGCCCCAAGGATGGACGGCGCGGAGATCGTCGCGCCAGTAGTCGACGGAGAGAGAGCGCCAACGGTAGACGGTAGAGACAGAGTCCCGTCGGTGGCCATGGTGAGCGCCCCAGCGGTGCTTTGTTGGAGAACACCGGTGGTGGCGTCAGTGGAGCTAGCGGAAGTCATGAACGCGGCGGCGGCTACCAGATTGGATCGGCGGCGACGGCGCACGCGTGCTCTGATACCATGTAAAACCTAACCCTAGTATAGGAAAGATTGGAGAGAATCAGCACAACGTAACAATCGTACGTGGCTGGTGTTGTGTATTTATAGATTGAAGAGATTACATCAGATTACAATACAGGGACATATATGTAAATACATTGTCTAACAGCTCGGATGGGCCGCGTTGCGCATAGTTGATGCATTTTCTAATCTCCGACGTTGGTACTTGGTGGTGCTCATGGGCTTCACCCGCAGCTTGAGGAAACGCGCGGGGGGGGGGGGGGCTCTGGCAGAGTTGGGGAGACGCTACTGCCGGTGAAAACCGAGTCCGGACTCCGGTCACGGCGGGCGATGGCGGCATCTACGTATCGTTATCTTGTTGAGCATGTACGGATCGTTATCTTGTTAAAGGCATCTACGTATCGTTACCTTGTTGAGGACATCTACGTATCCATTTTAAAACAAAAAAGTTGTAGTTCTTCATCTTCATTCCGCTTCATGAAAATCATCTTCACTTTACTTTGACTTGAAACTATGGCTCTATGTCCATATTCTCATGTGCACGGACCAAATATTGGGCATCAATTATTGCAGTTGGGTCATGGGCAGAGCCTTCTAGAGTTTCTTCAAAGGTGATATTATTGTTGGTACCTGAAAGTTGCAAATTATTTATTTGATTCTCCCAAGGAATATTAGATAAAGGTTTGAGATTCAGTTTTGGAACAATATCAAGCAAAATTTCCCATTTTTTAGTCTCACGTGCAAACAATACATGTATACGATTTTCAACATAAAAGAATGAAACGGTGTGAAAATAATAAAAAGTCCATTATCGAAAAAAATGAAACGGCTTTGCTGCAAAATTTCGCCATATCACAAATAGTGAGATCCAAACTATGGCATACACATCGCATATATAATGCTCTATGGTTAATAAGTTCGAAGAAACGGTTCTAAACACCTTGATTTTTTTTTTCCTTCATATCTGAAACATTGTCATAACCTTGCATGTCATCGTCAATTGTTTCATTTTTTTTCTCAACCTCAGGCTCAGTTCATTCATACGTTCATGTTTGTCTAAAAGTGACCGCTCCGGAGGAACGGCTGCTATGTAGCCATATTTAGCCAGCCCTGAGTTAATGTGAGGTTTTGTTGTCTCTACAGATTTCAAAACACATATGGATGGTGGAGTGGAGGGGTGCAGAGAGAGGGTTGTCAAATGTTCATTTTTTGTTTTCTCGAAGGCATTACAATTCAAGCCAAAAGTTGCATTGTCAGCACAATCTGGTTTGGTGTGGACTAATTGTGCACGGGTGGTCATTTTGCTGAATTCATTGGTTGGCACTTTTGGAGTTCACTGATCAATATAGACACAAGCCAAAGCCAAATCACGAGGCCGCATCATAACCGACAATTTCCTGTTCGATAGTACCAACGCGCGATCACCCTCACTAGCTTAGCAAAACCGACACTTTATTACATCCCGGCGAAGCGGTCGAGCACATCCTCGCCGTTGCCGGCGGCGTGCTTGAACCTGAGGTAGTCCATGTAAGCGAACGGCCTGAACCGGCGCGGTGCGTCCGCGGTGACCAGCTCCGGTGGCGCGTCGACGACGACGAGGTCCTTGCTCGGCAGCAGGAACACGCCGCAGGACAGCCGGTCCTCCCGCCCGCCGACGGCCACCCTGTGCAACGGCGCGTGCACCCTCCCGTTGCTCCAAGCCTGCAGCCACAAAAGCTCTTAACTGATCAAGAATCGAAATCACAAGTGCTTGTTGTCGCATTGCTGCAGCACTAGCAACGTACTGACCACCAGTGGCTGGCCGGCGACGACGAGTAGGGAGTCGGGGCCTGCAGGGCGCACCCTCACCCAGTCGCCGCCGCCCCTCGTCTTCAGCTCGAAGCCGTCCACGTCGTTCTGGAACAGCACGGTCAGGTAGCTCCCGTCCACGTGCTCGGCGAGGCCGACGGCCGGCTCCTCGTCGGGCGACGTCCTTGAGGAGTCCACGCAGTACCTGAGCATGCGGAAGTTGATGTCCGTGGCGCCGACGATCTCGTCGCAGCGTTGCGAGATGCCGTAGCTGTCGACGACCATGGCAAGGATTGCACGCGCCAGCGACGCCATCTCTCCGGCCGTCCACGTCAGCGTCTCCCTGGATGCATATATAGGGACCCAGAAAAATGGTTACTTACGGGTCGTCAGATCACATCAAAACTACCCGACTGACGTAGTCGATCTACCGACGTGCCGACCGACGAGGAGCTCACAGGAAGGGGTCGTTGCCGTGCGGCCACGCGCGCGCGACGAACGAGCGGGCCTCCTCGCCGCCGCCGGCCGCGTTGAGCACGCTGAACGCCTCGTGCCAGCACGCGGCGGAGTCCTGCTTCTCCATGTACGCCTTGTACGGGCCGTCCGCGTCGCCGGTCCAGCGCTTCGTCTCCTGCGGGAGCGCGAACAGCTCCGCCATCGCCGTCAGCATCGTCTCCCGCCGCTCCAGCGGCATACGGCGGCGGCACTTGACGTCGACGCACCCGTGCGCCTCCAGCGCGCCGCGGACGAGGCCGGCGCACCGCAGCCACTCTGGCGTGCCACGGACCATCGTGCTAGAGTCGTCCCCGTCGAGGTCAACGCGCGGAGGGAGCAACAGAATCGGAGGCGGCGAGGATGACATGTTTTTTTCTTCTTCTGATCTATTTTTGGAATGAATGGAAATACCACCATATATAAACCTCGCGATGGCGCCATGATCGTGACTGATAAAAATGCGACTTAGGGTTAAGAATCCCTCCAACCAATTCAATAGAAGATATTAGGTGTGCACTTAAACTCCAAATCTCGCGTGTAGGATAGATATCAGCACCCGCCAACCATCCAGGGTATGCCTCGGTTCACCGCCATGATGGTGACTCGTGAGCTGCAGTGGCAAGTGATAACTGATGCAATTCCAAGTGTTACCCAACCCGTAAACCTATAGGAGTATAAGAAAACAATCAAGGTGTTGTTTTCTCGGTTTTGGAAGCGTGTGACCTTGATGATCGATCTAGCCAAATACCCCAACCAAAACGCTGAAACAAAAGTAACGACATGTGATCTTGTCGACTTTGTTGGGAGCTCATTTGCAAAAACAAATTAAAAACAGGTGCATCTCTAACGGGCCGATCCATTTCAAATGGATACAAATTTAGCTGTACATACATCTTTGTTCGCTTGGGTCGGAGCATGCCAGCAACTCGACGCATTCTTTCCGTATAAAATCTTATATTTCAAATTTAATTTATTATATAGTAAAACGGAAATAAAAAGGCATAGAAAATAATGATGGCATGCAAGTATGCAGCACCGCCATCCTAGGCCTAGCTACAGCTTGTCGCTGTCGTCCTTGGTCAAGTCCACGAGCCCTAGCATTTTCCATGGCCAATTGGATGTCAGCGCTAGTATAGGCAGTGCAGGTGGTGGAGAGGGCGGTGTAGACGAGGCCCGGTGCAAGCGGTGCCGATGAACAAGAAGTTGGTGCAGTTGGTGCCCAACTCTGCCCGTGCGATGATTCGTACAGCTGCCAAGGCCCTGCCACTCGAACACCTCGCATGCACTCAGTTCAAGCTTGAATTCCTCCTCATCGTCCATAGATCTTTTTTTCAGTGCACGAATCAACTCCCATACATCGTTACACATAGGAATGTAAACTGATCAAATATGATCGGATTTTGTTATTTTCATATTATTTACCATATTTTTGTAGCCGACTTGATCGAAGCGGATAATGATCAGATGCGGATCTAATTGCGAATTATAACCCCTACAGATGATAGATATGGAGCAGATTCGAAGCGAACTCAGAACGAAAGCTGATGGTCAACAATATATACAAATAAATAAGAAGTACATTTCTTTTATGTACAAAATGTAACCATAAAGGGTCTAATATTAGGCTATGGCCAAACTTGCACACGTATTCATATAACAAAGAAAGTTACGTGCTAGTATAATACATAGTTGGGTCGGTAAACTAACTATGTTAGCTAAACATTTGGGGTTAGGTTATTTTATCGGATTCTCATTTTTAAAACCTCGGATTATCCAAAAAAAAACATAAAATAATCCAACGAATATTATTAATACCATACCCGTACAAAATAGCGGATGCAAATTTGAAACCGAAATTATCTGTAATATTCGGGGGAGCCCGAAGAAGATCTTCAGCAAATCTTGTGGACTCGATGCAAGGGCTTTATGGGCCGATAAATATATGAAAAGAAGTGTTATCAAGCGGGCTTGGCAGTACACGATTCTAAAAAGTACTTGGGGTGCTCCTTTTCTCCGCTTTAAGCGGAGCTTTCTATGGGAGCGGCTAAACCGCGACTAGCATCGCGTGAGGGAAGCATCGCCAGCAGGCGATCTCGGGTGGGCCGATCCATTAGCTTTCGCTTACATAAAATAAGTACTACCATATTTTTAACATTTGTACACGAATCGGGCTCTAGCCTACTGGTTTCAACCCTTGTCCGAGGAGACCCGAGCTTGAACACCCATTCGCAACATTTTCTTAAAAAATAATCAAAATTTGAATTTGAGCAAAATCTGAACAAATTTCAAATCTTCAAAAAAATTGAATCTGAGCAAAATTTGAATTTGAACAACTCTAGAATCCGAGCAAAATTTAATTTAAACAAAATTCGAATCTCAGCAATATTTGAATTCGAACAAATTTCAAATCTGAGAAAAAGTTGAATTCGAAGAAATTTCAAATCTGAGTAAAATTTGAATTTGAACAATTTTTAAATCTGAGCAAAATTTGAATTCAAAAAGTTTTTAAACCGGTCGAAAACCGAATAGACAGGCCAAAACCACAAAGAACCTGACTAGAACGGTAGAACCTTCTAGAATAATTCCTAAAACCAGAAAAAACCCAAAACAAATACACCACCCGGCCTCTTCGGTGTCTAACGGGCCGCAGCCCAGAAGTATTCGCTCCCTTAGCGATGCCTATTAACCCGTGCTACTGAGTGATAAATAGGGATCGCGCCTGCGAGTATCGTTTCGCTGAAGAAATTCCCGTACTGGGCTTGGCCCATTTAGCTCCATAGATTTGCTTCCCTGATTTCGTTGGAAAAGAGCAAAAAACAAATGCTAAACTGGGGGATCGAACCCTCGTGCTGTAGCGCAAAGGAATGGCATGGAGCCACTTAACGCAGACGTGGATATTGTACAACATTAAGAATACATACTCCGTACTTGTTTTTTCTACCACGCGCTGCTGTTTCCTTGAATGTTTTTCATTTTTTTCTTTTTTCCTTTTTAGATTTCTTTTATTTCTCCATTTCCTCTTGTCCTTCCATGTCCTTTTCTTCTTCCATTTTTCTTCTTTTATTTTTTATATGTTTCTTCTTCTATTTCTTTTTTATTTTCTTTATTTATTCTTTTTATTTTCTTCTTCTTTTCATGTTTATCTTTCTTTTTGTGTTATTCAAAAACATGTTTTTTCATGATTTTATTGTTCTATATGATTTCATTTTTGTTCCTCATTATTAAAGTTTCTATTCCCCTCAACCTATAAGGTAGCTTCTCATTATAAATGGTTTTGTTACCCGTAAAATATGGGTTGTTCTTTTACATGCCTTAAGTTGTTTCCCATTATAATGAGTTTGTTTCACTAAACTTATATTATCATTCCTCATATAACTCCATATTGTTTCACATTATAAATGGTAATGTTCCTCTCAACCTTTATGGTTTTCATCATATGCCTCCAAATTGTTCCATCTTAGTATGGTTTTGCTCCCCTCCGTTTAGGATGTTGTTTCCCATTTCTAGTTTGTTGTTCGCCTCCGTTTAGGATGTTGTTCCCCACTGGGTGGACTATTGTTCCCCTTCGTCTAGGTTATTGTTCCGCTCTGTCTAGGTTGTTGGTCCCCTTCGTATAGGATTTTGTTATCCTCCGTCTAGATTGTTGTTCCCCGCGTGGCCTAGGCTGTGGTTCCACTCCTTCTAGGGTGTTCCCCACCGACCAGGGTTTTGTTGCCCTCCGTGTAGATTGCTTTGTTCCCCTCCATTCAGGCTCTTATGCCACTCTATCTAGAATATTGTTCCCTTCATCTAGGCTATGTTGTTTCCATTTGCCTAGGTTGTTGTTCCCCTCCGTCTAGACCGTTGTTCCTCTCCATATAGGTTGTTGTTCCCTCCGTCTAGAATGTTGTTCCCCTCCGTCTAGGATGTTGTTCCCTCCATATAGGTTGTTGTTCCCCTCCGTCTAGAATGTTGTTCCCTTTCGTCTAGGCTATGTTGTTTTCATCTGCCTAGGTTGTTGTTCCCCTCCATCTAGGTCGTTGTTCCCCTCCTTCTAGGCCGTTGTTCCCCTCCGTCTAGGCCGGTGTTCCCCTTCGTCTAGGATGTTGTTCCCCTCCATCTCGGTTGTTGTTCCCCTCCTTCTAGGATGTTGTTCCCCTTCGTTTAGGTTGTTGTTCCCTTCCATCTAGGTTATTGTTCCCTTCCGTCTATGATATTGTTCCCCACAATAATCTAGGATGTTGGTTCCCTCCGTCTAGGTTGTTCCCCTCTGTCTAGGCCGTTGTTCCCCTCCATCTAGGATGATGTTCCCCTCCGTCTAGGATATTGTTCCCTGATGACCCACAAGTATAGGGGATCGCAACAGTCTTCGAGGGAAGTAAAACCCAATTTATTGATTCGACACAAGGGGAGACAAAGAATACTTGAAAGCCTTAACAGCGGAGTTGTCAATTCAGCTTGCACACGGAAACAGACTTGCTCGCAAGAGTTTATCGATAGTAACAATTTTATAGCGATAGCAGTAGTAAAATAACGACG
>NC_061513.1:325865924-325942030 GCF_022539505.1 Lolium rigidum | reverse complement strand
GGCTTCCGGATTAAACATATGACGTGGATGTTTTGCATGCAAAGCTTGCAAACATTAAATGAAGATAGTGGAGATATTATAGATCTGCACTGGGTGAGCAGGAGCCGCAGCTCGACCTTAGCTTCCCCTCCAATATAACAGTCTGCAGGCGATGAAAGTTGCTCAAAGTATAACCATCAAGTTGAGTTGTTTGACATAAACCAAAAGGAAGATAGAGTTGTTAGCAACAAACTTGATTTTTTAAAACTAGAACCAAACATCCATTCAACCAAATGGCTCGGCAATATCACTTGGCCGGAAAACTACGAACAAAACTGGGAACATCATCGGGCTCGTGGGAAGTACTTAATTAACTAAACAAGAATCAAAATGCAGCGACAAGAAAAAATATTTGATCTCCATAAACGGAGTACCACTTTACTGCTCAATCAATCGCCTCACCGTTCACCGCCATCTCCGGTTCAGCATCGAAACACTCGGGTGGTGAGCAGCTCGAAGAGATTTCGGACAAGCTACTCGCTCCACTTTGAATGGCACCGCCAACATGGTTCCCTCGACCGGCCGCCGACGTCACAACTTCACCAAGGGAGTCCCTCGTCACAAAACACGGACCACCGGAGAGAGAGGATCTGGAAAAAGTTTCCATCGGTGTTGATTATCACCCACCAAAGGAGACCACCTTTTCTGATTTGTTTCATGGTGTAGACGCGCAGAATTGGTCATACTCTGATGCACACCAAGGAAGGCAGCCAGCGCAAATTACTCAGTTCTAAGGGGAGGTAGTCACAATAAATAAAAAGCTCTGAACACCACCTCATTAATATCCAGCTTACACGCTCCAGCATTGATCTTGTTCATGTGTTTCCACCAAGTCCGCGGAAGAGCAACACACTTTTTCCAATAAAGGGAGCTTTATTACTTAAAGAGTTTTAAGTATTACACCTAGCCTCTGCCTAATTAGGATGCACACAGCCGTCAGAAAAGTCCAAAATGAAACTAAAACAACGAAGAAAGCCAACACAAGTGGTCCACAAACAGGTGAAGATAAACTAGACAAGTGAGGCATCAATCTTTCGGTTATATCGCCACCTATGTTGGGTAATAAACTCCTTCGCCATATCCTCCAACCGTGTAGACACCTTCGTAAAAGGTCCCGATCCGCCGTACGCTGAAGCGACGACCATGAATGGAGCAAAGTCATACACGGTAGATGACCTGCATAAGAAAAGAATTTTGTCGTTAGAAAACTTGCCATTCCTACATAGCCAAAGCGGCCATAAAATGGTAATCGCTCCTACCCTGATAAGTAACTTAAACCTAGAATCCACTCCGTTTAGCCAATTGCCAAAAATATTTGCAACGCTTCATGACAGATGTAAGGTAGAACCTATCTGAATGATTGGCCATATAGACCTACCAAACCGGCACTGGAAGAAAATGTGTTTTATTATCTCGTCCTGGTGAAAAAAACGCACTTCAAACATCCATGCCAGTTGCATTCAGCAGGTGATCTTTAGAAAGAATAACACCACACCTAAAATAACAAGTAAAAAACCTTAGTTTTCAAAGGTATCTTCATCTTCCAAATAAATTTATTATCTTCATCTTCCAAATAAATTTATTATTTAGTATCAGTTGAACGGGTTCAATTAATGCTTTGTACATTGAGCTTATCGAGAAAACACCTTTCTTGGTAAGTCCCCACCGGAATTCATCAGACCCATGCATTAGGTGGACTGAAGTTAGCCGCTGAAGCTGTTCATTCCAAGATGCCAACCGGGATCTAATAAGATCGCGCCAGAACGTCATAGTAGGTGGGGACGTTTCCATTACATTTGCTAAGGTATTACCTTTATGTCAAACAATATTATACAAAATCGGATATTGTTCTCGAAGGGTGGTTTCTCCCAACCATTTATCCTCCGAGAATCTTATCTCTGACATTATGTTATATTAATTGGTTAATCAACGAGAGGTGTAATTATGGGGACCTTTAAACTTATAACGGTGGTGGGGACTTCATGTCTTAATAATTACTTTGTTTGCTCTTACCAATGACCTTAACATTAATCACTAGTGGTGTATTTGCTCATATCTATGGTTTTACCTATCTATGGCTCCTCTTTAGAAGAAACACTAAAAAGACTGTACTGAGCTTTACTAATTATGACAACCACACAAATGAAATAACAATTTGCTCGAACACTTACTCCCTTGAGATACTCCACTTTACCTCACTTTACTTTTCTACATTTTAATTTTCTTGCATTAGATTTGATCCTTGCATTTTATTTTCATCACTTGTAGTTTTATAACAAAAAATCACTTTACACACCTTATAGATCATGGCATTTCATAAAGGGCCATATAATTGGGTTACAAGGCTTTAGAGAATAGTTAGTTTACCTTTAGATCCTCGTAGGTTTGACATTCAAATACTTATCGAATTGTACTGATGTGATCTCCTGCACTTGGGGCTTATCAGTAACTTCATAGGCCAACAAGATATCACCAGTGATAGATCGGAATTTAGCACTATTTTACTGAGGTTTTTAAGTATACTATAATTCATATTGTCAATCATTTCATGTTCCAGCTAGATACACCTAAGCCTATTTTGCATAATTACGAGTTCTTATTCATTTTCATATGAGCATCGCATATTTAGTAGTTTTAGTAGGATTTTACTATGTTTCTTTTGTCTTTTACATTTTTGTAGGTGTTATGGACAACTATGCATAAAACAATGCAAAAGTGGCCAAGAGAGGGAAATATGGAAAAGCTGCAGGCACCAGACTTAGCCATTTGAGGAGTGAAAAAATTGACATTTTTCCATCATCTTAGAATAAAGATCTAAGACCATGGTGTTGTAGCCCTCTTCCATACGAGTTCAACTAGCCTAAGAACACCCAAATCGGAATTCGTATGAGGAAATGACGGCCAAAATACGAAAAGCATCTGCAAGTATAACGACCATCGGTACGAGCATATCCGACCGCACCGTCCGCCGGTACCACAGCCCTGGACGCGCGGGAAAGGACTTTCTGGACGTGTTTCTTCACAGAATCCGTCCCCGTTTATTCCTAGACCTTCCATAGATCAAAGACAACGTGAGAGTGGGCTATTGGGGACCCCCTAGGCCTATATAAAGAGGAGGGGAGCCAAGGGAGAGTCACCCCATCACCAGATACCTCCACAGCGGAGCCCTGCCGCCTTGAAGACTCCATAGCTGCCATCTCCACAAGATCTCTTACATCACCAACACTCAAGAGGATAAGGGACTTGGATCTTGAAGGCTTCAACACCGATCTGCATCATCATCATCATCATCACCGTCTCCAACACCAATCCCCTTTGTTTACTCGGTTGTAATCCAATCCCTAGTGTGGATCTCATCTTGTATTCAATTGTACTATCATACTCCATTCATATGTTTGAGATCATGTTGATTACCTTCATGTGTGAGTAGCTATTTTGTTCTTGGGGGAGAGATGGTGAAACCAGCTATATTATGATATAAATAAAGATGATTTATGGATTTGTACTATGGTTGTGTGTTAGTTTTCTCTTGTGATATTATATGATGTCGACCATATAATATTTTCCTTTGACCATGAGAGGAAACTACCTTTGGAACTATGGTAGTGCATACAACAGGAAGTGACATCCCGTGTGCGGTGCACTATTGTATGGAAGAAGGGGATAAGAAGGGACTCGCAAAGCTTAACAAATAACCACAGGGCAATCCCTTAATTGGGATGGATCAATAGGTGGTTTGCCGAAGGTCGTTGCGGTGGTTATTCAGGGATGTGTTATGTGATACATATTCCAACTTCGAGCCTTTCCCACATACAACGAGAACAAAGATATAGATTATCTAGTTTGTGTTCTTAGTTAATGCTAGTGGTGGAACCAACAATCCCCGAGAACACCTTAGCCATATTATCATTCCCACAACCATACTCGCTGATCTCGGTTACATCAGTTTCTTTCTTTATTCTTGTTTACTTTTGCTAACAACACAAAATAATCTTTATATACTTTCTCTTGGAATTAGAATAACCTGCAAGTATTCTCTAGATAATTGTAGCGAGGGGCATAAAGACCTCTACCAACAGCTCTCCGTGGTTCGATACTCTTACTTTGAAACTAGTTATAATTAGTCTGTGCACTTGCAATCATCAACCAGTAATTTACCTTCCGAGGACAAAAAGACTCTAATTAGGTGCTACAATAACAGTCAAAATTATTTTCGGGCAGTTTGCCGAAACTTTCAAGATCAACTTATAGACCACATTGCAGAGACTTATAGGGGAAAAATATTTCACGCACTCAGAATCTTTTAACCTTTGGAATGATACTTACCCAAGAATCATTCCAATTATCTGGAATCGTTCCTCTATTCAACACCTACAAGACCTCCATCGCCACATGTGAACCCACCACTCCCCAATGCTTCTTGTTGAAAATAGATGGCATGCCATCCAGATCCAGAGCTTTGAGATCGCCAATCCCATCAAGAGCAAACCAACTTCCAGCTTCGAAAGAACTCTTTAAGCAGGTGTTCATTCATCTCTTCCGCGACTCCCGTCACGTGTGATAATAGTTCCTTCCTGCTTTTACCTGCATGAGAAATGAAGAGGTTTTGAAAGTAGTTAGTAATCACCGCCGCCATCTCCCGACACTCTCCACAACCACAACTTTATCATGTTTTAGCTTCTTGATTTTGTTTTGTATGTTCCTGCCTAATGTGCGGGCATGGACAAATTTTATGTTTCTGTGTCCTCTTTACAACTAATTGACATGTGCTCACTGCTTTAGAAAGTAACACATTGAGATTCAAATTTCACCAACCTATACTTGGACTACACGCCTCCAGGTCCTTCTTAAACCGAGCAATGCATTTTTTTCAATTTGTCCCAGTGATTTTTTTTCCAATCGGTGAAGTGAGCAACAACTCCTTTAAATGCCTACCTGACACCTCCTTCTCTTGCGTTAACTTCTCTCTCCCACACATTTCGCACCACCTCGTGGCAATTCTCCTCCTCCAACCAATGTGCCTCGAAGCGAAAAAGTCGAGGCCCCACTCCTCCCCCCCCACTCTCTCCTCCATAGCATTGTCATTTCCCCGTCTCCACTATGACAAGCCTATTGTCATAATCGAATGAATCACCATTGATAACTCTAAAATCCGTGAAATGAGCACACCACCCATCCAGGGAAACCCCCAGCCTCTGCACCGACTGGTGCAGACAGCCACATATTATTGCCAAATATCATCAGAATATAGTGATATTAAGCTATGTTGAGTGTAAAAAAAAGATGATAGCCGTAAAATATCATGCATGAGTAATTTTTCACCGCCTTGTGAAAATATTCAAGCACCACCGTCGTTTCTTTAGACACAATCATAATATTATCCTCGAAATAATCAAAACATATTTAAAATTAAAAATATTAATTGAGATCCTATATATTTTTAAGATCTCAACTAATATTTTTACATGAAAATAACTAGAAGATTCTTTTTCATTGAAATAAAAGAACTAAGGTATGTTTTGGGAACATTCAGTCACCACAAAATAGCATCTTCCATTACTGCTTATTACTGAGAATTTACACCGTAGTAACATACCCAAAGCTCAATGCAACATCTCCCAAATTATTATCTCTTGCTCCGACCAAGTGTACAAAAAGCTAATCATATTTCCATCATGGCATATTTACCAAATTATTAGCTAGCACAAAAATAAAGGACGGCATGCAACGTCAAGCCCAAAAGGGGAAAAAAAGAAAGAAAAGCCCTCACAAATCCATCGGTATATCACATCACGAATGAGACAATCTCAGTCTCCAGCTGCTGCTGCTGCTCCACTCGAGCGTGAGATCGGCTTCCGTTCTCCGCGCGGACAAAAAATCACTTTCCGGATTGAAAATAGTCACCAACTTAATTAAGTACGATCCTGGCGCGGAGGCTAGCTAATTGGTTCGCGCTACTGATTAGTACTTGATCTCGTCGGCGCCGCCGTTGGCCGCCATGCCGTCGTCGTCCTCCTCATCCTCCTCCTCCTCCCGCTCCTCGCCCTCCTCGTCGATGCTCTCAGACCTCTCCCTACCACCCCCGCCGCCGCTCCCCCGGCCCTCTGACACCGGGGACCCTGCTGACACCGGGTGAACCTTGTATGCGGGCTGTGGAGGCGCCACTGTGCGGTGATGCACCATGGCGGCCGCCGGGTGGTGCTGCATGTGGTGCGCGGCCGCCGCGGCGGACTGGTAGTACTCCTGCGCGGACACCGCCGCCGTGTAGTGCGCCTGCGACGCCGCGTGCGCCCCGTAGATGGCGGCCGGTCCAGCCCCTTGCGTCGCGTAGTCCGGCGGCATCCATATGCCTCCCAGAACTACCAGCTGCGGTGCCCCGGCCGGTGGTGCCGACGGCGCCGGCATCGGCCGCCGCGTATGCAGCCTGTACTTCTGCTCTCCACACGACAGATGAATTAATTAGACACTTCAGTCTTCAGCAATCGATTAGCCATCATTCTACTCATAATTAAAGCTATTACATGCATAGTTACTGGAAGGAACTAGTAATAGAGAATGCTCCATGGGATGATGATGAGATTATAATCACCTGGAGATGGCTTTTCACCTCATCATTGGTCAATCCATCCACCTTCATGAGCTCACGGATCTGCTTCGGGGTCGCCACTATAATTTATTTGCAAACAACAAAAGAGATTTAGGATTTGTCTCAAGTACACATGTAAATAATCCAGCAGTTAAATTTGATGCATCGATGGATAGATCATTAGTACATGTGGACATATGTATACCTTGAGCGCCGCCGAGGATCTGGAGGGCACTGACGAAGCGGCGGTGCAGCTCCGGCGACCAGCATCTCCGAGCCTTCCGGTTAGTCTGAGGAGGAGGCGGCACCGCCTGACCATCCGTCGCCGTCGACGTCGGCGGTGCCCCGTTCTGGACGACGTCTCTCCTCGCGACAACGCCGTTGCTGCCTCCGTCCTCGTGGTACGGCTTCCTGTCAGATTCCCGGGCGACGATCATGTCTTTCTCCGAGGGCGCGAGCGCGAGCTCCGGCAGTGCGGCTGCGTTATCCGCCATGCAGGCCTTCTCCTTGGTGAACGGGAGGAAAGCGCCGCATCCGTTACCGCCGCCGCCGCCGTCAAGAGCGCCGAGCATGGGGCTCGTGTCGAGCGGGTGCTCTGAGCGCTCCTTGGGCGTCTGCGGACCCTTGGCCGCCGCTTCCCCAGCCGCCGGCCCGTTCCACAGCTGCGCCGACACCATCCAGCTCGCCTTCTCCGAGGGGGCGTTCCCGGCCGCCTTTTCCGCCGCGTCGATCCCGAAGTTCTTGAGCGGTATGAACTCCTCTAGCACCAGCGGCGCCCTCGCCGGCGCGCCGCCATGGCTCCCCATCTGGTACGCCTCCAGCTGCTGCCTGTACGCCTCCATGGCTGCACCCACACAGATATTATAACGGTCAAGACCCATGTTGCCTTGCACGTACGATCGAACACATGCATCGCAGCTGCACGTTAATTACCTTGGCTGAGGAGCTGCATGCAGAGCGGGAGCTCGCGCTTGAAGGCGTCGATCTTGAGCCGCTCGTCGTCGAGGCGGGACAGGAACTCCTGCAGCCTCTGCGTCGTCGTCTGCTCCGCCGTGATCAGCTGGTGATGGTGGTCCACGAGTGGCGGAGGCGCTTGCTTCGGGGACGTTATCGAGTACCCACTGGCAGCCGCCGCGCCGCCACCGGCGTTGCCGTTTGGCGTGTAGTCTAGGGTTAGGTCTGAAGGCGAAGAATCCATTTCAATCGACCACACAGGTGGTTGAGCAGTTGTGCCGGTAGCTAGCTTACACCCTTGAGGTACGTGCTATAGGGAAGCTCCAGTATATTATTCAGGTTGTGTGAGTGATGGGGGATCGGGGTGGGATTCGGCCTGTTTTTAAGGGTGAGTTCTGGGAAGGAAGAGAGAATAAAGTTGGTTTTTGAGGGGGTGAAAAGGAAAAGTTCTCGCTGTATCTGTATGGGAGGGAAGAGATCAGTATGCTCTAGGTAGACCTTATAGAGGGATAAAGCAAAGGGCATGGTAACTTCTTGCAAAGATCAAAGGTGCAAAAGCTAATCTTCTGCATGCATGCAGGAGGTTTCATGTACTACAAGGTGGAGTATATAGCCGTAGCAACTGGCAGGTCATGTGGTTTCTGATCTCTGCACCTGAACCTAGCTCTCCCTCTCCAAGAGTATTTTACTAACATCAAATGAACCGAGCTAGCACCCATCAAATCTCTCTGGCCAGCATGCATATGCATGGAAAATTGGAGCTTTTTATTTGTTGGACAAGTCTTCTTGTCGTACTGAAACTCTGACCACTCATCCGGAGCCACATGTATGTGTTTTTCTTGGTCAATCTTTTTATATGGATTCCACATTTTGTGGTAGCTAGGTTAAACTTTTGCAGTTGGTATTTTTACAATGGGGAATCAACCCATCACCCACTGGAACTTACTAGCTTAGCTGGGTGCTCCTGATTCAAAAGAATTAAAGGTAACCTCAAAGTAGTCCAAAGAGAACCTTGCAAGTCTAAGAGAGAACCAGCGAGGTGTCTTGAAGAATATTTACCTTTGACACAATAATATTTGATTAATTTCAGACATGCACAAGGGATAATCACCAGATATACCTAGCTAGCTGGGAATCACTCCATACTCTACTTGCACTAGAAAAACCCAAAAGCAAGCGAATTCATTATATACCTAATTGATAACAGTTAATAAAGATATCACAGATGCTCACACAGTGGCAACTTTGTTTTCTGGGGTTCCAATGAATGATTCCTGCACCATTAATCAACGGAGAGGAAATGGTTAAAAGCAGTACCAAAGCATATACCACACACAATTCAAGCCCTCAAAGATATGCATAAGATTCTTCTCTCTTTGCTTTGAAAAGGGTGGCGCATCCCTTCACACACAAGCTCTTCTTCATCTTCCTCGCCATGCATGGCTTAGCAGTGTTTAGCTAGCACACAACACATGTGTGTATATGCCTCTCTGCGAGTGCAACTGCTACGTGCTACTACTGGCAGTGCACTTTGCATTCACAAGGGAATATATTAGCATGGCTCAAGCAAGGAATATCTTAGGCTTTGGGAGGTATCAAGCACACACACACACAAAGAAGGACACAAAGGACGGAGACATGGAGTGTGCTTTAGAGAGAGAAAGAGGGGGTGTGAGTGAGAATGTGAGAATCTCCCTTGCTGCTACTACTCTATCTTTTTGAGGAAGTGGGCAGGAAGCTAAGAAGATTCTCACTCTCTAGATCTGTCTATCCCGTCCCCATGCATACAGACACAGCTTGTATGATACTATCAGGGCAGAGAGAGCGGGAGAAAGGTGTTGTGAGAGAGTATTGGTGCATCGAATTCCTTGTGCAATAATTAGGGTTGGTCGCTTTCTTTGGGCAGTCTTCAGGTACAAGACTCCAACCCCTACCTTTTCCCTGGATTCTCTATCTGTGTACGAACACTCCTAGTATGGTACTGTTCAGTTGTAGGTACGTATATCATGCATCATACGTGAAGAAGTATGTATCGTATGTACCCACAAATAGAAAACAAATCAAATTCTTTCCAAGCCAAGTGTTAGTGTGTTCAAGAAAGGTCCTGACCACAAACACTCGTGGTTTGATATAACCACTAGAAAATTGGTTTTATTGAGCTAACGATATCTTTGGATAATCTTATTTTAACCGGAGTCCAAGATCGGTTTTAGTCCAAAGAGAAGGTACATCCTCGACCAACTAGGCCATATGTAGAGTTGACAGTTGACACACACCATTGAGAAATTTTTACTCGTGGCAATCTTGCAACATTATCAACATCACCCATTGCGCACCAATGTGACGACTTTGATTTTACCCTTAGAAAAACACCAACACACCAATCACCCGTAGGTCGCAACAAATCTATGGCAGTCCCTCCAAATAGTCAACTAGCCATCAAGGAAAGGCAACTCAGTGTAGCATATAGAGAGAAACACTCGGCGAATCAACCTTCGAGATCATCATTGTTGTCGTGTTGTGGCAGCGTGTAGTTTCGACTTCACTCTAAAATAATGATGAACAAGCAACATACACGCCCAACTAGCTCGGCAGATAACTCACATCAAATAACATGTGGCATGCTAGCTAGCTCCACTACCCATCGTCGTAGTTATCAACATGTTACAACCAATGGGGACAAGGCGTTTAGTGTCAATTCTAAAAATGATATGCCGATAACCCCAAGAGGAGCAATGTAGAAGTACCATATTCATCCCATCGTGCTTCAATATAAAGTTTCCTATGAAGCTACCCTTGGGAGAAGAACGCTTGGCCACGTGGTGGAGGCCCCATCGGAAGTTAGCCTCCCTTTTATATGAACTTGGATCACACCGTAATAGTTGAAGTGGAGGCCAAGCCTAAGGATGGCCTGGAGCGGCCAAGCTATCGTAGCGAAGTAAACTAAGAAGAATGTTATTTTTTTTGTACTGACAATGGCATGAAATTTTGTTCTAGTGCTTTTAATGATTATTGTGGCGATAGAGGCATTTTGAGGCACCACATCATCTCATACACTCCTCAATAGAATGGTGTGGCTGAGAGCATGAACAAAACCATCATTTTCAAGGCTTGTTGCATGTTATCCAATGATGGTATGGACATAATTTTTTGGGATGAAGCATCCTCCACCGCCTGCTACTTCATAAACAGGTCTCCTTGCATTCTGCTTCATAGGGAAACTTTCATTAAGATATGATCTAGTTTACCTGCTGACTATTCACCGTTCAGAATTTTCAGTTGCACTATTTATGCACACGTTGATAATATAAAGCTAGAGCATAGATATGTTAAATGTGTGTTCTTTGATTATGGTTCGGGAGTTAAGACATTTAAGTTATGGAATCCTAAAACTAAAAGAGTTTTTATGAGCGGGAATGTTACTTTTAGTGAGGTTGTTATGTTCTATAATAGTACATCTACAAATGTTTCTGATGCTATTGGTTTTTCTGATGTTTCTACTGATGAGCAACCGAAGATTAGCGTGCATGTGGAGCACATGGAGGAGAAAGCAAATGAAGTTATTGAAAATTATAACATTGTGGTTCAACACTCTCATCTCAAGTTTATTAGCGAACAAAAAAAATTCATCCATGTTGATAGACCAAGGCATAACAAAGGTACATGTCCTCGTTTAATTGAAGAGTGTAATATTGTTATTATGCTTTGAGTTGTGCTCAACAGACGGAGCAAGATTCCGAACCTTCTACATATACTAAAGTCATTGCATCTGTTGACCGCGAGAACTGAATTTCTGCTATGCAAAAGGAGATGCAATTGCCTGAGAAAAGTGGCACATGGAATGTTGTGCGCTATCCTAAACGAAAGAAGGACGTAAGTGGTTCTTCAAGAGAAAGAAATGTTTGTATCCTAATGAGTTTCCAAGGTTTAAGGCAAGTTGATTAGCAAAAGGTTTCAACCAGGTTCCAAGTATTGATTATAATGATGTACTCTCTTCTTAGCTCCATTCGTGCATGTTTCAGTATTGTGGCTATGCATGCATGATATTGAGATTGAGTTGTTAGCTGTGAAGACAACTTTTTTGCATGAAGAACTTGGCACATGGATCAACCTGAATGTTTTATTTTGCCTGGTTTGAAACCGTCTCTACGATAATGGTACAAAAAGGTTTGATTTACTTATGCTTGCACATGATTTTAAGAGATCTCAATATGATAGATGTGTTTACATCCAGTTTGATAATGGATCACCTATATATATATACTTGCTATTATACATTTATGTCATGTTGATTGCTGCCAAGAGAAAGAAACAGAACTACTTCAAAAACAGTATTAAGTGGTGCCTTTGAGATGGAGGACCTTGGTACCGCTAAGAAAATACTATGTATGTAAATTACAAGGGACAGAAAGTCTATTTTTTTTTAGCATAATTACGTTAAGAATTTTTTTTTCTTTAATATGCATGATGCCAAGATTGTTAGCACTCGTTTTGCTACTCACTTCAATTTTTTAGCAATGTCCTAATACTAATGAAGATATTGAGTGCATGTTACAAGTTCCATATTCTAGTGTTGTTGGTTCCTTGATGCATGCCATGGTTTGTTCTCGTCCTGATTTCTCATATGCTATGAGTTTGATCAGTCGATACATGACTAATCCGGGAAAAGAACGTTGCAAAGATCTTCAGTGGATTTTCAGGTACCTTCGTGGCACGTTCAAAGCTTGCTTGAAGTTCGCAAGACCGGTGAGGAACTCATTAGCTATATGGATTTAGATTTTGCTGCCTACTTGAATAAGAGGAGGTCCCTCACATGTTATGTGTCACTGGTTGTGGATATGTTGTGAGTTGGAAGGCAACGCTACAACCTATTGTTGCCCAAGCTAAAAATGAAGCAAAATATATGGCTATTGATGAAGCTTGCAAAGAGTCTTTTTGGTTGAAAGGTTTGTATTTTGACCTTTGTGAAAATGATTCTTGCATTAACTTGTTTTGTGGCAATCAACCGGCATATACCTTACTAAAGATCAAATGTAGTTCCATGAGAGGGCAACCTCGCACATTGATGCCAAATGTCATTATGTTCTCAAAATTATTGCTGAAGGTAACCTGAAGGTATGCAAGATAAGTAATTAAGTACTCATGATAATCCTCTTGATATGATGACAAAATTAGTTTTTATTGCCAAGTTTGAGCTTTGTTCGAGTTGGTTGGTATAATTGTTTAGCCCTTGTGGTTGTTTGGTACCGAAAGTGTTTCCTTTGTTGTTCAGGAAATTGTTGTTGATCATATTGAAAGATGGTACTTGTCTCAAGGTGGAGTTTCTTATGTTGTGATTCAAATTCATATAAAAACGAGGCTAACTTCTGACGAGCGGAGCGAGGTCCATCACTAGTAGGCATGGGGTTAATCTTATAGGCCTATTTATACCTCTTGTAAGACACCTCCTAGGGTTAATAGTTTCATAAAATAACCCATGATGTTTGTAACACTCCTCATATATATAGTGAAGTTTTGATGGTTGGCGCCCGGGGGTTTTTACTCTCTTTGTTGGAGAGATTTTTTCCACGTTAAAATCGGGTGTCCCCTACGACGTGTTCTTGTTCATTCTGCGTTATTTTCTTGTCGCGATTATAACATGAAACGATGCCTTGCCAGCCTTTTCCGCTTCCTCATCCTCATTGTCGGACGAGGACATCAAGGACCAGGATCTAAAGCTATCCAGCCAACTCTCCCACGTGGAGTACAAGCACGATGATGCAAGGGAGCGTCACTGCTATGGAGATGGTGGTGGCCCTCCTCGTCTCCGTTGAGGAGCACCAGATGGAACGCTTCGAGGAGCTGGAGTTCTAGTCAAACCTCCAAGTTGGTATATCCGTCTCTTTGCTTCCCAACTAGGGCTAGGGGTCAGAGGTGGTCATGACAGCAATGGAGGATGCTAGCTCCGTCACCAGGTCCTCGGCCGACGATGCTAAGTGGTCCCGCCTCCCCTAAGGTTACCCAAACCCTAGATATGTTCTAATTATAGTTATTTAGCTTACACTTAAAGTAACTTTTATTACAATGTAGCTTAGATTATATTAACTATGCTTAGAATATCTTTGCTTAGAGTATCTTTGTTGTATGTAGAGCACTCTGGTTTGCTCTGTTAAGCTTAGACTAACTTTGTTGTTCTAATTTTAGCTTAGATTTTAGCTCCTTCCTTACATTAATCTGTTAATTTTGTACTGCTCATTAATCTATGCAGAGTACTACTCATCATCTCTTAAGTTCTTGTTTTAGTTAGTTAGAGAAACATTACTTTAGAGTACTCTATTATGTTCTAGTTCTAGTTATTTAGAGAAACATTATTACACACTACTTTGGTATGTTCTACTTGTAGTTATTTATATCTCCAACTTTACCTTACACTATTAATGTTGTATATACCTCGCTTAGGGTTGTCAGCTTGTTGTTCTTAATTTCTTCAAACCTCTTGGTTTGCATCATTTTACATTTAATGGCAATGGCGGATTAATTTTCTTACTAAGAATATTATTTTATCCTTTAGGGCGAGGAGGGAACCTGGAGACGAAGCCACAGTCATGAAGACATAGGAGCGGGGATTCCTCCATGGTTCACTAAAGTTGGCATCTTCGGGAGGTTATACTTTTGTGAAGTAGGAGCTAAAGTAGAAGACGAAGACCATCCGACAGCCATGAATACATAGGAGCGGGGATCCATCCACGGTGCACTGAGGGCAGTGAAGTTTTGTACATCATGGCCAACGGGAAGATGTCGACATACCAGTAGGCGTATAGTTGCCGGATCGGGGCTCCTTCGAGGGTGCAGCCGGCCTTGCCTTTTTTTATTTTGTTTCTTGTAACCCTTACCACAAACGGTTATTAACTGCACTTTGTATATGATCTAACGAACATAAGGACATAAGTAACGATTATTTCTAATCATTGTCTAGCTATATGGGCAACTGGGAAAATCTATATTGCAGTTGATACCTTCACATCAGTGATTAGTCTCGGGTGGTAACGACACCTTTCATTATTGACGATGCGGGTTTCGACCCGTGTCCATAGTGTCGCTCTCTACTAGTGACTTCATCTTCTGGTCTCCATTCCGGTACCCGTGATGAGCTCCTCCTCTCCATGTCATTCCTCCCCACCACCTGGTCTTGTTCAACACTGCAAGAACCACTCGTTGATGACAGTGATGAACGCTTTGGCCAGAGTGAGTAGGTTGCTTCAGGGGAGGCGGTGTCGATGGTGGCAGAGCAGTCGCCCATAAAGACATAGCATGCACGAGATCCAGAAAACATTAACCGCTTACAAGCTGGCTCCACATATCAGATTTTTTAGGGTATTCTCTTTGGGGATTTGATAATGCAGTTTTCGCCATATCCCCTATTTTATGGTTTGAAGAGTCCGCGTGTGGAGTTTTTTGGGGGAAGCGATATGAGGATCAACTAGAGTTGATCTAAGAAACTATACGTTTTCACATATGATGGTATTTGAGATAAATTTTGTTAAAAATGAGTCGGGAGTGCCAACATACTAAAAGACATCTCTACATTTTTTTCTCACACAAGTGATACAAAATATTAAGAGCTAGGTTGGTCCATGATTCCAAGTCAAGAGGAAGATGTACAAGCAGGTGGTAGGGTAGTCGTTTTTTCTGACCGTTGTGTAGAGCAGCAGAGGGGCTTTAGCCACTTTCTACTCGTGACACGCGTCAGCAGAGGTGTGGCCCTACACCAAATCGTCCTCTGAATATCCTGCATATTCCCTTTCGTCCGGCGGCACCGACCCCAGCGAATATTCTGTCTTGACGATTTCACTCTGCCCATACAGTAGCGCTACGCCTTTGTCTCTCTTGCGGGGTTTTTTCGCTCATCTTTCCACGGCATTTTTTTATTTTGCTTTGTTTGTTCTTTGCTTCATCCCTTCTGCTTTGTTTTCTCGAGCGTCGAGCTAAAATACCAACACCATCTCGAGCCTCGATTCGTCTGATCAGAGGTTTTCAGTGCAGCGAGCTACTCTGATCAATTTTTTAAACTGACATGGTAGCTTTGAATCTTGTTGATCTTACCTATGATTCAGAGTTTGATTACCTCGGTTGCACACTGATACCATGGTAGCTACCTCGGTGTGCTCCCAAATAAATTTCATTTTAGTCTGTGTTTCTAGTGATTTGTGGCATCAAGTCTGCTTTAGGAGCGATGCTCTAAAAAGTTGCACTGCTACTACTGCTAGCCTGTGCTCAGTTGCTCACTTCTGCAGACCCATGAGCCTATACGAACTTGTGCATCTTGTATGCGATCTCTTGGAAGATCGTGCATGGTACAGAGCATATTCTGCATTCCTCCCTGTAGTCCTCCAGTACACATGAAAAGGACAAGAAATTCTTCAGAAAGAAGGAAAATAATCTTATTCTCCCTGCGGGTGTATGCTAGCGAGATGATGAGAGAAAATTAGTTCATTATTCCATCGACCTTATGCATGCGTGGGGCTGCTGGGAGAATATATGTGGAATTGGTGGGGATAATTCAGTGCCGCGGAGAAAAGCAGCGATTAGGAGAGAATGAATGAGAGATGCAACCGGAGAAAAAGAACGGCCTCTGCTCATTAGGAATCTAATAGGCTGCAGGATGCTAATCGCTGCTCCAGGTTAAGGTTCTAGGAGTAGGAGTGAAGGACCATCAGACTTCTGATTAATCTGTGCAGTGAAGAGAGAGAGAGAGAGAGAGAGAGAGAGAGAGAGAGAGAGAGAGAGAGAGAGAGAGATCTTGAAAAGAGTTCCTTTACATTATCATATCTTGTTCAGTCGATTCGGATTGCGTTCTGAATGTTCCTCATATCCTCCTCCAGCTCCATCGAGCATCATTTCTTTCCATCAAATGGATGGATGATTAGGAGAGTGATGGGATTAGGTTTAGATTCGGGCTCGAGGGGTTTCGAGCCCCTGATGCAGAGAGATCGATGGCGCATAATCTGTTCATCAGAAGTCCGAAGATACAAAAGATTTGATTGACTTGAAATTTCCATTTTACAGTACTCAAAATCTTTTTTTGTACTATGAAGCACCTGACAATTATTCCCTTGCTGTTGAAAGTTATTATCTTATAGGTTTGCTCGGATAACAAAAAGGAGACCCCTTCTCTCCTGAATGCCTTTCATCTTTTGTGGCGTAACCGACAGCTAGAACATAATCATTTGAAAATTTTGAACTCGAGTATTTTCAAAGTCTTCCTTTCCAGAAAGACACGTAAGTACCAAATGATGCCCTTAACATCACTGCGACGTCCCTCGAAATGGTAGGAGACGTCTCCCCTTTAATTTCCTCGTCCCTCACATACTTCCATGAACTCCACTGATTAGTAGAGCTTTAATCCTCCACGGTTGGTTACCTTCGAGAACCAGCCTCTTTTCTCATGCAATGATCCACTGATTATATAGCTCCATCTTTTTCTCCGACATGAAGATGCTCCGTACCTTGCTAATCAAAGCCATGGATTCTCTCCCTCGAGCTTGCTTCTCTGGCAATCAAGCTGCTTGGTTTGGGTTCCTCTGAGCTACTCAAGACATTCCTTGTAGCTGAGCTGCTTGCTGGTTGTCTTGTACTACTGTGCATGAATCCCGATCGATGCCTAGGCTCGAGTAGTCTTTACGGCTGGATTCCTCCCTATCATAACGAGCCATGAACAATCAATCGAAGTGATCCAATGCACGCATCTCGAACGCCGTAAAACATGGTATCGAACTGGGACTGACGAAATGTTTGAGTGACAGGCTGATCGAGTCATTTCGGACAAGAAAATATTGCAGTTCTTCGCTCGGAGATTCATGTCTGTTTTAATTAGCGTGACATGTAGCGGTCTTTGCAGTATCTTTTGTTAGCTCAGCACTTTACAAATCCACAGCCTGAGTGCAGGCACAGTACTGGTAAATTTCTTTCCTGTGATCAGCGAACAATCCCTGAACTCTGACTCTCTGGCTAAAATCCTTTTCCTCTGAACGCCTCTGCCGCTCTGCAAAACTGCAGTTTTTCTGAGTTCATCGCATTGACTTCAGTGACATGGCAGCGTAAATCTTCCTGTGGCCACTTTAAACCATTCCCCAACTTTGCAGGGAAACATTTTCAGATCCATGGTGTTTTCTGGGTTCAGATTGCACTCTTACCTTGGAACTTGCGGGCTGAGCTGAGTTACCAAACTAAAGGCGATCATCTGAAGATACTCGTACTGATCACACAGCTACAGGTCCACAGTACAAAGAGGAACAAGTTATTCTGAACAAGAGACCGAACGGATGGAAAAGAAACAGTGATCAGCATGATACACAGTGATTCGCAGGGGATAAGGTTTTGGGAAGGGGGTATCTATGCCTATGCACTTGGGCTTTTAAAAGGGTTTAAGGGAAGGTGCTTACAGACAGCAAAGACAAGAGAGAAAGGGAAAGGGGGATCCCGGAAAAGAAGCATCTTGGAGCAAGGAAGGAGAGGGACGGAGAGAAGGGAATCCAAACTATGCCCTGCCCCATGCCCATGCATACGGTGGTGACCGGAGAGACAGAGCTTTGCTTTTTGGGCAGTCAAGTAAAGTGGCCGCGAAAGGGGCTTCTCGCCTCGGTGTGATGTAGTAGCGGGAGGGGAGTTTGATCCTAATCTTGCAAAGTGATGCTGCCAATTGGGAGCTAGGGTGGTACTGAGGCTCACGGCATGGTGGTGGCATGCAGGGGAAATTGCCATGGGGATGCCAACGTGTACATGTTTGGAGATATGCCTCTTCTTAGAAAATTCAATCTTTCATCTGACTTTGTATTTCCTAAAGTTTTCCCAAGAACCCATAAATAGCTTACATGTCTCACTATATCTTCCTATATTTCTACATGTTTTTTTTATATTTATGGATTTGTTTCTAGAAAATATATAATTTCTTCATTTAATCTTGTGTTTCTTTCCTTTTTTCAACTTTTGTTTTACGTTAGTACATGGTCATGACAAACCGTTGGTAGCTGACTAGTTCAAAGACCATTCAACAGTTGGTTCTATAAATTAGATACCTCAAAAAGAAAATATCTGGTTGAAATCGAGTCATGATGAAAACATGTGAAAACTAAGTTATAAAGTTCCTATAGATATGAAACCTAAAATATCGTGAAGAAGTATTTTATAAATTTAAAATTTTAAGTTCAAAATTTAATGCACTTGGTATGGTAGGTATGAAAAATTAAATTCAGCCATGGATAATAACAAACAAAACACCATGCCTATTCATGCATAATCTTTTATGTACGAAATAAATGAGTATGGACTTTAAATTTCACGATTATCAAGCATTACCTTTATTACATGCAATTTTAAATCTTTTTCAAAACTTTTGAATGTAATTTTCACTTAATCTGCGTTTGGATGAATATATTCAACCCATGGTATTGCTGGTTTGTGACACCAAATCAACCAAGCATTGAAATGGGCTACAATTCAAGAAATTCTGTTTGGATGCATATGTATTTTTTTGGTTTAAAACTAGGCAAAAAACTTGCAATTTTCATTGATAAAAAGAAGTTTTAAGAGTTTTTACATTCCCAAATTTGGCTGAAAAGCAAACACCTACTCTTGCGGCAATACATTACTCAAGGCTTTCGCTCCCGTCATACTACACGTAGCAACCTCATCTTTAATCTTTGGAATTACCATGGTCATGGTGGAAGCATTGTTTCGGAATACACATGCATTTCGCTCCTTTTATATTTGTCGTGATATCAACATAGTGAGAGAAGCATTGGCCTTTCTTCCTTGTCTATGCTTGTGGATCTCCTCTGTCCACCATTCTTTGACGTTTCTTCTAAATTGCCAAACACTTGGGTCTACATCATGAAGCATGAGCTAACTCTTCAAAATTGACCAAACTCGAACGGTGAAGTGACACTTGAAAAGAAAGTGGGAGACGGATTCTTCAACATGGTTCCAAAGTTTGCACCTTCCACAATTTGGCGGTCCCTCTTCTGAACCCAATCTTTCATCCACACTTTGTTTTGGATAATCAACCACGTGAAGGTTTTGCATTTGGGTGGAGCCCAAGGTTTCCATACAAGGGAAGAAAGGCCATAGATGTATATGTATTAGGTAGTTGGAATCTGAGCGTTGCACCCAATCCAAAAAAATTTTGGATGAACCAAGTATTGAATTGTTAATTCCTTGACCGACTAACCTCACCCCCTTCCTCGCATACATGGCCCTCATACAGAAGGAAACAGGGAGAAAAGGGCGAGCAGATACCAATTCACAGTTCCATGGCTGAATACCAACATCCAAACACAGCCTTAAGTTTTATTGTGTAACTAGGTTTTCACCGGAATTCCACTTTTGATCTGGGTGTATATGCTCCTGGTATCTGAAATAATACTTTAAAATGTTAAATAAAATCTGAACAGAAATTCCGCGTGTGCACCTCGGCATTCTATATGTGAATCTCAAGTTTCGCGAAAAACCGACTTTTTTTTGTGTCCTCTGTAAAAAAGATAAGGAAATGTCTTTTGAAGAACTTATTTTTTTTCGAAATGGGAGCATCGCCCCAGCCTCTGCATCAAATGATGCACACGGCTTTTACTTTATTAAAAAGTGCAAGTCGAATGTAGCCAAAGTTTACAATCATGGATCAGCTAAGGTCGATACATGAATCAACCACAGAAACATCAAGCGCATATAGAAGCTATCCATTTGATATTCTACTAATATGACGCCATCCAGTAGGCTGGAAAAAGAAGTCCTGAGCAACCGTCGGCAGCCGGTTGCATCCAGTAACCATATCCTCTCGCTGATCCTCCGGGAGTAAGAGAGCCCATAGTTGAATCCAGTGCGCAGCTCGACGAATAACCTGCAAAAAATTGGTAGACTTCTGCTTGTTAAAGACCATATCATTTCGACATGTCCAAATGGATCAGCAAAAAGCTGAGATACCAATTCTTATCCTAGCCTTATCATGCTTGCTCACACCATTTAACCATTTGCCAAACATGTTAGTAATATTTGAAGGGGCTGGAATATTATATGCAAAATAAATCATACGCCATACAATTTTTGCAAAAGGACAAGCAAGAAACAGATGCTCAACGGTTTCATTGGAATCACAGAAACAACATTTTTGACAACCATTCCAATTCCGTTTTGCCAAATTATCTTTAGTTAACAAGACTTTATTATGCAAGAACCACATAATTTTTTAATTTTCGAAGGAACTTTAATCTTCCAAAGATATTTACGAAGAAATCTAGTATGTCCATTCATGAAATCAAGATACATAGATTTAACCGTAAAAAGACCATAATCGGTTAATCTCCATATGAATCTATCCGATTCCTGTGATAAATTAACTGTAATTAGGCGTTGGCATAGATGTAACCATTCATTCCATTTGTGATCATTCAAACCCCTCCTAAAACATATATTAAGAGGAATCCGAGCAAAGTCGGTCGAAACCAACACATTCTTATGTTGAACAATATGGTATAGAGATGGGTACTGTTGTGCCAGGGGCATACTGCCAAGCCAAATATCCTCCCAAAACCGCACCGTTGAACCGTTGCCCACTTTGAAAGAACCTCTAGCAAAAAAATCTTTTTTTACCCGCATAAGACCTTTCCAAAAGTGAGAATCCGTAGGTTTAACATCGACCTGAGCTAGCATTTTATTCTTAAGGTACTTATTGTGTAGTAATTGTTGCCACACACCATCCTCCGTAAGTAGTTTAAACAACCATTTGCTGAGTAAACACTTATTCTTTAGCTCAAGAACCTCAATACCCAACCCCCCTGATCTTTTGGACGACATAATATATTCCACTTTGATAAACGGTACTTCTTTTTATTCTCCTCCGATTGCCAAAAGAAATTGGATCGAAAATAATCAAGTCTCTTCCTAACCCCTTTTGGAATTTCCAGAAAAGAAAGCATAAACATCGGCAAACTTGTGAGAACTGAATTAATAAGGACAAGCCTATCACCATATGAGAGTAATTTACTTCGCCAACATCCAAGTTTAGAAATAAATCTACTCTCAATGGGATTCCATTCCGCATTTCGAAGGGTCCTATAATGGACAGGTATCCCAAGGTACCAAATCGGCAACACACCCGACTCGCACCCCATGATTTGCATATATTGTTGCTCCATATCTTTTGCTTTGCCAAAACAGAAAAGTTAACTCTTATGAAAGTTTATCTTTAGCCCCGATAATTGCTCAAATATACAGAGAATCAATTTCATATTAACCGCCTTTGCCACATCATGTTCCATAAACAATATAGTGTCATCGGCGTACTGTAAAATTGATATGCCTCCATCCACCAAATGAGGGAGGAGACAACCAACTTCCCCTTCTTCTTTAGCACGGTTAATCATGATAGCCAACATATCTGCTATAATATTAAACAAGATTAGGGATAAAGGGTCACCTTGCCTTAATCCTTTTTTAGTTTGAAAATTGTGGCCAATGTCATCATTAACCCGAATTCCCACACTACCCCCTTGTACAAATTGCTTAATACGATCACACCATAAATGGTTGAAACCTTTCATACGCAATACTTGCTGCAAAAAAAAGCCACTTGACCTTATCGTATGCCTTTTCAAAATAAATTTTGAACAGCACACCGTCAAACTTCCTCCTATGCATCTCATGAATAGTCTCATGAAGTATGACTACGCCCTCGAGAATATGTCGTCCCGGCATAAAATCCGTTTGAGTGGGTCTAACCACCTTCTGGGCCACGCCAGAGATGCGATTAGTTGCCACTTTAGTAAAAATCTTGAAACTAACGTTCAATAGACATATAGGTCTATATTGTTGGATTTGGACCGCATTTTCCTTTTTAGGGAGTAGAGTAATAACTCCAAAATTTAATTTATATAACGGGAGTATCCCAACATGCGAACAATGCCATCAAATCAACTTTAATGGCTTCCCAAAAATGTTGATAAAACTCAGCCGGGAAACCATCAGGCCCTGGAGCTTTATTATGCTCCATTTGAGCAATGGCTTCATGCACTTCCTCCACAGAGAAATCGGCCACCAACAAATTATTCTCCTCCGTAGATAACTGAGGGATGTCTTGGGTTTGGTCCTCCATCATGGAGAAGTTGTTCCTCACAGGAGCACCAAATAATTTTTTATAATATTCAGTAATATATACTTTAAGATTTTCTTCGCCTACAATAGTACCCTCCTCTTGTTCGAGCTAAAAAAATTTCTTTTTCCGATGCTTTCCATTAGCAATAAGATGAAAATATTTTGTGTTATTTCCACCTTCCTGGATATACTTAACCTTAGCTCTCTGAGCCCACTTGGTCTCTTCATCACGTCTAAGTTTATTTAAATTTTCATTGGCCAATTTAAGATCATTCCTCTCAAGTGAGGATAGAGGGGTAGTTTCAGCCTTAATATCCAGGGTATCAATAATGCATAACAAACGCTCTTTTTTCCTTTCCTCAATAATGAAGAACTTATTTTGAGCATTGAATTTTCTCTTTTTACACAAGACATTAAAAATATAGATTTTTCGTGAAACAACTTTGCGAGCATATAGAACATCGAATTGTACGCAGTGCATTTTCTGTCAGAATTTTGTAAACTTTTTTAAATGCGTACAACACTCATTTATCAGGAGCGTATGTCCTGGGAGCCAAAACGCCGCGTCCGGTTTTCAGCGGGTACTTCGTGGACCAACGGGACTGGGGCGGATGATGAGTTAGGGCATCTCCAACCGGGCGACCCATCCCGCGCCCGCGCGGGTCCAGCCGGACAAAAACCCGGCCCAACGCGGGGACGCACCAAAAGCGGACGGCCGCGGCGTCCGGAACGACGCAAACCCGGCCCAAATCTTGGCCGGGTTTGCGTGGCCGCGGAAGGCACGCGGCGTCCTCGCGTGTCCGCCTGTCCGCGTGGCTGGCCCACTGTCGGTGCCCCGGTCCCATTAAATGTGGATCGGGGAAGGGGACTGTCCCTATCCAGTCCCCACTTTCCACTCCGGCCGCACGCGCGAGCTCGAAGCTTCCGCGCCGCCATGGCCCCGAAGCGCGAGTTCTCGCCATCCGCCAACGACCATGAGGCCGGCAGCAGCCGACCAGTCGCGCTGGCGCCGTTCGCCATGGGGCCGCCGGCGACGCCCAGACGCGACCGGATCTACGTCACCGTAGCGGTGGCGTAGATGTTCTGGGACGCCGGAGTCCCAATGCCGTGGGGGGACGTGCACCTCCCCCACGGCTGGCACCTGAGCCCAGATCGGGTTCCGGTGCCGCCCATCCCGGGCTCCGGCCGCGCCCGCTACGCCGAGATCCGGAGGCGCCGCGCTCAGCCTGCCGGCGGACCTCCGGCGAGGACCCCGCGTACGGCGACGCAAGTCCCAACCGGGACTTGTGGTTCGAGGTGGAGCACGATGCGCGCCGACGCACGTGCTTCACATCCGCGACGGCGCGGCCTCGCGCGCAGCCGCGCGCACACCTGCGAGGCGGGCCGGCCGCCGCCCGGCGGCCTCTACATCAACGAGCCCGCGCCCCGGCCCCGGCCACGGCAGCGGCCGCAGCCCCGAGGAGGAGGAGGACGACCCGGAGGCCGCAGGCGGCGCTCGCGGCGTCCCGCGAGCAGGCCGCGACCTCGACGAGCCGGCCAAATGGCCGCACCTCGCCGAGACGCTGCGCACCTCCGCGGCCGGAGGAGGCGGCCGAGGAAGGCCCGGGAGGACGCCCGGGCGGAAGCGTGGGCCTTCCTCGAGCTAGCGCGCCGTCGGAGGAGGCAACGCGTCGGGGCGGCGCTCCGCGAGGAGGAGGAGCGCCGGGCCGCGCGCCCGGCGGAGGAGGAGCGCCGGCCACGCTCCGGCTACGAGCGCGAGCCGCGGGCCGCAGCGGAGGAGCGGTTCCGGCAGGAGTCCGCGCGGAGGGCACGGCTGCGCGGAGCCGACGAGCCCGCCGAACCCGCACTCCGCCTGGGAAAGGGCGCAGTGGGAGCCCTGGCCGGAGTCCCCGGTGCCCTCCGGCGTTTCGAGCCGGAACAGCGCGTCGCCGCCGGGGGGCGTCGTCGTCATCGACGCCGATGATGACGAGTACTACTGGGGGTAGTACTGCCGGCGGCCATCGTGCTCGCAAACCCTGTCTAGGGTTTCTTTTTTTTTTTAGGTTAAAGCCCATATAGGCCTTTCTTTTGTGTAAAAATTGCCCAAAATAGGGCTAAGTTTAATTAACCACTCGTTTAATGTTATTTTTGGCTGTTTTCCTTTTTTATTTTTATTTTTGTTTTTTAATTACATATGCGGTGCGCGCGTTGGGCGCAGCGTGCGACCCAAACGAACACGCGGACGCGGACCGCTGTCCGGGTGTCCGTTCGGCCACCCAAACGGCCCAAAACGAACGGTCCAGCGCGTCCGTTTGGGTCAGCTGGTTGGAGATGCCCTTAGGACTTTGGAATATGCATTTTAGTAGCGTTCTTTATTGTCATAGCTCACAGTTTTTTCCGGCATGAAATAAAGAGTTTACAGATTTCACGTCTCTTCTCGATTGCAACGTAGGATACTAGGATGAGTGGTTTAAAAGTTTGTATACTACCTCCGTTCAAACAAAGTGTTCTAATTTTATTTAGATACGGATATTTAGACATGTTTTAGTTCGTATCAAAAAAATGTTGAAATATTTATTTTGGATGGAGGGTGTAGTCTTGTAGAAAAGATTGAGTGCTTTGGGAGCTGCGAAAAGCAGTGAGAGTGTTCGCGAGATACTGCTTAGAAAAAAGGCGAGATGCTACTGTTGCTGATGAATACATGTGCAAGGGCTTTCGTTTGGCGACACGGCCGCATCACGCGGAGCCCAACGGATCCTACCTGGTGCTACATCAAGGCCTTTGTCCAGCTCGCAAAACCAATGCACCATGTCTAGGGGCGAAACCTATTCGCCGCTCATAGCGGACAAACCCTATACACTGATCAGATCGACGCGTACCGCACATCGCACAACTCACATGCGGTACGAGCTGGCCCAGTTAGGTGTGGGCTTCCTTTTTTATCTATTTTTTTCTTCTTGTTTCTCCTTTTTGTTTCTTTTTTGTTACTTATATTTTTCAGATTCAAAAATAGAAAGATTTAAAAAAACTAAAATTTAAAAAACTGTTCAAATTTCGGAAATTTTCAACTTATTAATGTTCAAATTTGAAATGCTCAAACTTAAAAAAAATCAATTTAAAATTTGTTCAAATTAAAAAATGTTTATTTAAAATTTGTTCAAATTTAAAAACTTTTACTTTAAAATTTGTTCATTTTAAAAATGTTCATCTTAAAATTTGTACATATTTTATAAAAAATAATTAAATCAAATTATAGAAAGAGATATTTTTGAAAATGTTCACAGTGAAAAAATATAGTATTCAAAAATATTTTCAAATATAAAAATTGTTCAAGTAAGAATTTTTAGAAATTCGAAATTTTTTCAACATATAAAGAATGTTAAATTTTTTAAAAAACCAAATTCGAAAATTGTTTATATATAAAAAAATAAAATAATGTTTTCCAAATTTTGAAACTTCAAATTTTAAAAAATTGCGTTTTTAAAAATCATAAAAAGAAAAAGCAGAAAAGAAAAGGAAAAAAAGGAAAGAAAAAGTGAAACGAAAGGTTGGGCTGGTCCAAACCACCCATCTAGGGCTGTGCGGCGCCTCGTCCGTGCCGACCTGGTCGGCATACAGCATCTCCCCTCATCGTGACTCGTGAGCCCTATCTGGCGCTCCGCTCAGAGTAGGATATGTCTGGGCCGGCCCATTAGGGATGGCACAGGTGGTGCTTCGTTTTTTTTTTTTGCTTCTTCTTATTTTTTCTCTAGCTTTTGGTTTTATCGGTTGATTTTTTCTAAACTTTTTATAATTTGAAATATTTTGAACTTGAATCTTTTCAAGTTTGATTTTTTTAGATTTGAATTTTTTCAAATTTGAATAATTTTTTAGTTTGAATATTTTATTGTTTTGAATATTTTAAAATATGAACATTTTTCGCATTTGTAATATTTTCAAATTTGTTCTTTTTTGAAATTTCAATAATTTAAAATTTTGAAATTTTTCCAATTTGGAACATTTTCTACTTGACCATTTGTAAAATTTGAACTTTTTGGAAATTTGAAATTTATTCGATTTTGAAAATTGTTCGGTTCTAAAATCATTCAACTTTGACTTTTTTGGTTTAAAATTTGTACGGATTTGAATTTATTCGGTTTTAAATTTGTATAGTTTTTTTAAATCGAAACAACAGTGCAATATACACTGCCACGCAAGAAACGGAAAAGGAGAACATCGACACAGTTTAAGCGGAGCCACGGTCGCTCCCGATTTAAAACGGAGAATAGGCCCTCCCATGTGTAGGCTGCCATGTGGAAGTTTCTTGCGAGTGGGAGATCAAGTTGGGTCACGGCTCACGTACATGAGTTTTGGGTTTTTCCATTTTAGGACCTTTTTTGAACATTTTGGATCAGTTTTTTTGTTCGGTTTTGACTGGTTCTGTCGATTTTTTGTTTTCTGCCTTTTTAGTTTTTCTTTCTTTTATTTTTTGGTTTCTTTTTTTATTTCACATTCGAGAATATTTCAAAGTCATGCAAATTTTAAATTCGAGCAAAATTTTCTCATATTTGAAATTTGTTCAAAATTTTTTTTGCTCAGATTTGAATCTAGTTCAAAATCAAATTTTTCTTAGATTCGGAATTTGTTTAAAATAAAAAATCTCATATTGAAAGTTTGAAATTTTGCATAGATTCGAAATTTGTTTAAAATAAATTTTTGCTCGGATTCAAAATTAGTTCAAATTCAATTTCGCTCAAATTTGGAAAATTTGAAAAATGGTTGTGCATGCTAGGGGTAGAGCTTGGTCTCAGCGGAAGTGGACTCGGGTTGAAGCCAGTGGGCTACAACCCGGATCGTGTACATCTATAAAACAGTATGGTACTACTTTTGGGCGAGCGAACAGCCTAATGGGCCGGCCCACCCGACCTCCTCTCGCTGCCTTCACTTGCACGCTCTTTGGTCCTCCCTATGCTCCACTCGATCTCTGGACCGAATCAGTTATGATCCGATTTTACCCTCAAAAAAAAAAAAAAAAAAAGTTATGATCCGATTTTCTGTTGGTTTCTATTTTGAAAAAATACAAAATTTGAATAATAGTTAAATTTAAAAACTGTTCGAATTAAAAAAAGTATTCACATCTTTAAAAGTTCAAATTTAATAATGTTCAAACTAAAAACTTGTCCAAAATAAAAAAAATGTTAAAACTTGTAAAGTGTTAAAATTAAAAAGGAATCAAATTGGAAAAAAAACAAACTAAAAATGTTCAAACTAGAAAATTAATCAAATTCAAAAATTTCCAAACTAGAAAATTTTTCAAATTTGAAAAAGGTCAAATTTGACAAGTGTTCAATTTGAAATTTGTTTTGATATAAAAAGTACTAATTGCAAAAAAATTAAATTTAAAATTGTTTAGATTTCAAATGTTGTTCAAATTTTAAAATTGTTAAAAAATCGAAAAATATAACGAAAAATGAAATGAGAAAAAGGAAATAAAGTAAATAGGAAACGGACAAATAAAATAAAGGGAAACCTCAAGAAGATCCACGAGCAAACTACGAGATAATAGAAAAAAAACAGGAAAGGAGCCTCCATCCTATCAGAAACTCGAGCGAAGGAGTAAATGGACGGCCTAGGAGGACCGGCGCATGTGCGGTGTCCCACATAGATCCCGCAATAAGCGGTGAATAGGGTTTGTCGGCCGGGGAAGTTACATTAATTCTCGGGCCTATCCCGACCTCGCTCGATGTGGTCCAATTGTGCTTCCCCCATTGTTCTCTCAAAAAAAAAAAACTACTTGTGTCGCTCCCTGACATTTGTTTGGGTAGCCCATGGTTGTCGTCGCTCACTACAAAAGTCCCGGAAAATCCTATTTGACGCTCCTAGCGTTCGTGATCGCCAAAATGTGCACCCTGCGCACAGTTTAGGCCAGCTTACAACGGTCAACGACAGCGGCACACCTGGCTAGAGACGGGATTACGCGGTTGGCCGCGGACTTCTAGCAGAGGCGAGAAATGCACTTAGGGTGTGGTGGGTGCAGGTGTAGAGGGTGAGCTTCTCCTTTGTTTCCGGTGACCGAGGAGGTTAGGGTTGAGGTTGCGGGTGCGGAGGGGATTCATTGGAGATGAAGGTTTAGAGAGAGGGACGTGGGGCGCTAAACCGGTGGCGGTCAGGTCGTCCGGTGCATCCATGATTTTCCTTTCACGCGGAGGTGTGAGGCGCATGTCCAATTTGTTAGACATTTGTTGCATACAACATTCTATAGGAGCACCCAAAAGTCGGGTGCCACTATTTCCCGCTCGATACGTCAAGGAAAATCGCTCCGCTCGTAACATCTCTCTGTTAGGCTAGCCCATTTGTCTAACTCGCCTTCTGGCTGCTCCGAGATTTTCAGATTTTTCTTGGTTTTTAGCTTCAAAAATGTTTAATTTTATCAAATCAAACCTTAAATAAGTTCATATCTGAATTATATAAAACCTAATTTTTAAAACAAAGTTCAAATTTAAAAAGTCAAATTCAAATTTTTTTAAAATAGATTTGAAAATAACCTAACCGGTGAAAACAAAAAAACCACTAAACCAAAAGAAAACCAGAAAAAAATTTAAATTGAAGAAAAATCATAAATGTGCTTATGGAGGTACTGTAGCAAATTGCTCCTGCACCAAGCTAGCAATAAGACTACTCATAGTGCAAGTAACTTTGGTAGTAACTTCGCATCCAACTCAATAAATTTGCTTATCTGCCAGTGAGTTAATGAGAAGAGAGAGAATGGAGTAACATAGCTAGTTCTGTAACATCACACTTTTCAAGATACAATAAGTTTAAAGCTAATTAATGAAGTCATCTATGATACTACTTTGATGTTAGGCTGGTCATAGGGGTAAGTATCATGTAGTACTATCATGCATATGATACTACTACATGAAATTATCTCTATAGTGGATAGTATCATGGAGTAATATCATAGTCATGCTATATTTATTGTTTTTTAAATCACAATGTAAATTTGTGTACTTCTTCCGATTCATATTAATTGACACTAATATGAATGGATATAGACACATTTTACTTCTAGATACATCCATATTAGAGTCAAGTAATATGAATTGGCGGGAGTAAAAGATTTGTTTAGCATTATCTTTTCTCGTTGTTTGCGCTATGATACGGTATCTACCTATGTTACTCTAATCACCTCTCTCCTCATTAATTAGGTACCACATCAACAATTTTGTGGGACTAATGTGCATGATACTAGTTATGATACTAGCATTATGGCTAGCCTGACTAACTACTATGAAGGCAGTAACATAAAGTAGTAAGAGCATATCTAAAGAGCTCGTAAAAGGCCCAAAACCGAAAAATAACCGCCAGTTTACGGGTTCGGGCCGAAAAAGGGCGCCGATCAGTGACCGTAAACGAGTCAAAACTGAATATATTTTTTCGGTTTTCGTTCGGTTCGCTCCGTCGGCCTGTATTTGTAGGGGTCGAAAAGTCGAACCGAAGCTAAACTGAATTCCTAGTGACGTTTTGGCGGGTTGAATCTGAAGGAGATATGCCCTAGAGGCAATAATAAAAGTGGTTATTATTTATATCTCTATGTTTATGATAAATGTTTATATGTCATGCTATAATTGTATTAACCGAAACATTAGTACATGTGTGATATGTAGACAACAAGAAGTCCCTAGTATGCCTCTTAAACTAGCTTGTTGATTAATGGATGATTAGTTTCATAATCATGAACATTGGATGTTATTAATAACAAGGTTATATCATTATATGAATGATGTAATGGACACACCCAATTAAGCGTAGCATAAGATCTCGTCATTAAGTTATTTGCTATAAGCTTTCAATACATAGTTACCTAGTCCTTATGACCATGAGATCATGTAAATCACTTATACCGGAAAGGTACTTTGATTACACCAAACACCACTCGCGTAAATGGGTGGCTATAAAGGTGGGATTAAGTATCCGGAAAGTATGAGTTGAGGCATATGGATCAACAGTGGGATTTGTCCATCCCGATGACGGATAGATATACTCGGGCCCTCTCGGTGGAATGTCGTCTAATGTCTTGCAAGCATATGAATGAGTTCATAAGAGACCACATACCACGGTACGAGTAAAGAGTACTTGTCGAGAAACGAGGTTGAACAAGGTATGGAGTGATACCGAAGATCAAACCTCGGACAAGTAAAATATCGCGTGACAAAAGGAATTGGTATCGTATGTGAATGGTTCATTCGATCACTAAAGTCATCGTTGAATATGCGGGAGCCATTATGGATCTCCAGATCCCGCTATTGGTTATTGGTCGGAGTGAGTACTCAACCATGTCCGCATAGTTCACGAACCGTAGGGTGACACACTTAAAGTTGGATGTTGAAATGGTAGTTCTTGAATATGGAATGGAGTTGGAATATTTGTTCGAAGTCCCGGATGTGATCCCGGACATCACGAGGAGTTCCGGAATGGTCCGGAGAATAAGATTCATATATAGGATGTCATTTTATGTGAATAAAATGTCGCGGAAGGTTCTATGGAAGGTTCTAGAAGGTTCTAGAAAAGTCCGGAAGAAACCACCAAGGAAGGTGGAGTCCACAAGGGACTCCACCTCCATGGCCGGCCAACCCTAGTGGGGGAGGAGTCCCAAGTGGACTCCCCCTTAGGGGCCGGCCACCCCCCCACATGGGAGGTGGGAATCCCACCTTTGGGTGGGAGTCCTAGTTGGGCTAGGATTGCCCCTCCTATGGAAGGATTTGGTTCGGGTCTTATTCGAAGACTTGGACACCACCTCTTGGGGTTCCACCTATATAATGAGGGACCAAGGGGAGGGGGCCGGCCACCCCAAGAACCACCAAGGTGGCCGCACCCCTTAGTGGCCGGCGCCCCCCTCTCCCCAAACCCTAGCCGCCCGCTCCTCCACATCCCGCATAGCTTAGCGAAGCTCCGCCGGACTTCTACACCGCCACCGACACCACGCCGTCGTGCTGTCGGATTCAAGAGGAGCTACTACTTCCGCTGCCCGCCGGAACGGGGAGGTGGACGTCGTCTTCATCAACAACCGAACGTGTGACCGAGTACGGAGGTGCTGCCCGTTCGTGGCGCCGGAACCGATCGTGATCAAGATCTTCTACGCGCTTTTGCAAGCGGCAAGTGAACGTCTACCGCAGCAACAAGAGCCTCATCTTGTAGGCTTTGGAATCTCTTCAAGGGTGAGACTCGATACCCCCTCGTTGCTACCGTCTTCTAGATTGCATCTTGGCTTGGATTGCGTGTTCGCGGTAGGAAAATTTTTGTTTTCTATGCAACGTTATCCTACAAGTGGTATCGCAGCCGTGTCTATGCATAGATGGTTGCACGAGTAGAACACAATGGTTTTGTGGGCGTTGATGCTCTTGTTATCTTTAGTTGAGTACTTTGCATCTTTATGGCATAGTGGGATGAAGCGGCTCGGACTAACTTTACATGACCGCGTTCATGAGACTTGTTCCTCGTTCGACATGCAACTTGTATTGCATAAGAGGCTTTGCGGGTGTCTCGTCTCTCCTACTATAGTAAAGATTCAATTTACTCTTCTATTGACAACATTAGTATCAACGTTGTGGTTCATGTTCGTAGGTAGATTAGATCTATATCGAAAACCCTAAACCACGTAAAATATGCAAACCAAATTAGAGAGCGTCTAACTTGTTTTTGCAGGGTTTGGTGATGTGATATGGCCATAATGTGATGATGAATATGTATGAGATGATCATTATTGTATTGTGGCAACCGGCAGGAGCCTTATGGTTGTCTTTAAATTTCATGTTGAGTAGTATTTCAAAGTAGTTGTAATAGTTGCTACATGGAGGACAATCATGAAGACGGCGCCATTGACCTTGGCGCTTCGCCGACGATGATGGAGATCATGCCCGAAGATGATGGAGATCATGTCCGTGCTTTGGAGATGAAGATCAAAGGCGCAAAGACAAAAGGGCCATATCATATCACATATGAACTGCATGTGATGTTAATCCTTTTATGCATCTTATTTTGCTTAGATCGCGACGGTAGCATTATAAGATGATCCCTCACTAAAATCTCAAGATAATAAAGTGTTCATCCTTAGTAGCACCGTTGCCAAGACTTGTCGTTTCGAAGCATCTCGTGATGATCGGGTGTGATAGAATCAACAAGTGCATACAACGGGTGCAAGCCAGTTTTGCACATGCGGATACTAAGGTGGCCTTGACGAGCCTAGCATGTACAGACATGGTCTCGGAACACGTGATACCGAAAGGTAGAGCATGAATCATATGATTGATATGATGAACACTTTGAGTGTTCGCCATTGAAATTACACCTTGTCTCGTGATGATCGGACTATGGTGTGGTGGATTTGGTTCGTGTGATCACTAAGACAATGCGAGGGATATTGTTTTGAGTGGGAGTTCACCTAGATTTTTAATTATATTGAATTAAAATTTGAACTCAATTTGTCATAAACTTAGTCTAAACTATTGCAAATATATGTTGTAGAGATGGCGTCCCCAATCAATTTTAACCAGTTCCTAGAGAAAGAAAAGCTTAAGAGCAACGGTAGCAACTTCACCGACCGGTTCCGTCATGTGAGGATCTTCCTCTCCGGCGGAAATCTGCAATATGTGCTTGATGCACCGCTAGGTGACCCTCCCGCAAAACCGAAACCGATGAAGTAAAAGTCGTTTACGAGACTCGGAAAACTCGGTACTCTCAAGTTCGGTGTGCCATCCCGTGCGCTCTGGAATCCGATCTTCAAAAACGTTTTGAGCACCACGATCCTCATGAGTTGATGAAAGAGTTGAAGACTATTTTCGAGACTCATGCGGCCGTGGAATGCTATGAAGCATCGAAACATTTCTTCAGCTCGTATGATGGAAGAAGGCAGCTCCATTAGTGAGCACATGCTCGCCATGACCGGGCATGCGAAGAAACTCGTTGACTTGGGAATAGTGATTCCTAACAGATCGGGGATTAATCGTGTCCTTCAATCACCGCCACCAAGTTACAAGAACTTTGTGATGAACTACAATATGCGTAACATGAACAAGGAGTTACTCGAACTCTTTGGCATGCTAAAAGCTGCCGAGATTGAGATCAAGAAAGAGCACCAAGTGTTGATGGTCAACAAGACCACTAGTTTCAAGAAACAGGGCAAGTCTAAGGGAAAATTCAAGAAGGGTGGCAAGAAAGCTGCCACGCCTCCTATGAAACCTAAGAACGGCCCTAAGCCCGATGCCGAGTGCTATTACCGCAAGGAGAAGGGACACCGGAAGCGTAATTGCTCCAAGTATCCGGCTGATCCGAAGAGCGGCCTTGTCAAGAAGAAGAAAGAAGGTATATCCGATATACATGTTATAGATGTTTATCTCACTCGGTTCTCGTTCTAGTACCTGGGTATTTGATACTCGGTTCGGTTGCTCATATCTGTAACTCGAAACAGAACTAAAGAATAAACGAAGACTACCGAAAGATGAAGTGACAATGCGCGTTGGAAATGGATCCAAAGTCGATGTGATCGCTGTCGGCACACTTCCTCTACATCTACCTTCGGGATTAGTTTTAAGCCTAAATAATTGTTATTTTGTACCCGCGTTGAGCATGAACATTATATCCGGATCTTGTTTAATGCAAGACGGTTATTCATTCAAGTCCGAGAATAATGGTTGTTCTATTTTTATGAATAATATCTTTTATGGTCGAGCACCACAAAAGAATGGCTTATTTCGTTAGATCTCGATAGTAGTGATACGCATATACATAACATTGATGCTAAGCGAATTAAATTGAATGATAATTCTACTTATATGTGGCACTCGTCGTCTTGGTCATATTGGAGTGAAGCGCATGAAGAAACTCCATACCGATGGATTACTTGAATCACTTGACTTTGAGTCACTTGATAGATGCGAAGCATGTCTAATGGGAAAAATGACTAAGACTCCATTTTCTCGGTATGATGGAGCGAGCTACCGACTTATTGGAAATCATACATACCGATGTGTGCGGACCAATGAGTGTAGCATCGCGCGGTGGTTATCGTTATGTTCTAACCTTCACAGATGATCGGAGTAGATATGGGTATATCTATTTCATGAAACATAAATCCGAAACTTTCGAGAAGTTTAAGGAATTTCAAAGTGAAGTAGAAAATCAACGTAACAAGAAGATAAAATTTCTACGATCTGATCGTGGAGGTGAATATCCGAGTTATGAGTTTGGCATGCATTTAAAGAAATGCGGAATACTTTCACAATTGACACCGCCGGGAACACCACAACGAAACGGTGTATCCGAACGTCGTAATCGAACTCTCTTAGATATGGTTCGTTCTATGATGTCTCTTACCGATTTGCCATTATCATTTTGGAGTTATGCATTAGAGACAGCCGCATTCACTTTAAATAGAGCACCATCAAAATCCGTAGAAACGACACCGTATGAATTATGGTTTAATAAGAAACCTAAGTCAGTCGTTCCCGAAAGTTTGGGGTTGCGAAGCCTATGTAAAGAAGTTACAACCGGACAAGCTAGAACCCAAAGCGGAGAAATGCGTCTTCATAGGATACCCTAAGGAAACTATAGGGTATACTTTCTATCACAAATCCGAAGGCAAAATATTTGTTGCAAAGAACGGAACCTTTCTTGAGAAAGAATTTCTCACTAAAGAAGTGACTGGAAGAAAAGTAGAACTCGATGAGATTGATGAATCTATACTCGTTGATCGAGTAGCGCAAGATCGGAAGTTGTACCTGTACCGCCTACACCGGCAACGAGAGGAAGCTAATGATAATGATCATGAAACTTCGAACGAGGAAACTACCGAACCTCGCAGATCGACAAGGGAACGTGCCACTCCCGATTGGTATGATCCTTGTCTAAATGTCATGATTGTGGATAACAATGATGAGGACCCCGCGACGTATGAAGAAGCGATGATGAGCCCGGATTCCAACAAATGGCAAGAAGCCATGAAATCCGAAATGGGATCCATGTATGATAACAAAGTATGGACTTTGGTAGACTTACCCGATAGCCGAAAGGTCGTCGAGAATAAATGGATCTTCAAGAGAAAAACAGATGCCGATGGTAATATTACTGTCTATAAAGCTCGACTTGTCGCAAAGGGTTTCCGACAAATTCAAGGAGTTGACTACGATGAGACTTTCTCACTCGTAGCGAAGCTAAAATCTGTGAGGATTTTGTTAGCAATAGCTGCATTTTTCGATTATGAGATTTGGCGTATGGATGTCAAAACGGCGTTCCTTAATGGAGACATTGAGGAAGAGTTGTATATGGTACAACCCAAAGGTTTTGTCGATCCTAAAAATGCCGACAAAGTATGCAAACTTCAGCGTTCAATCTATGGACCGAAGCAAGCATCAAGAAGTTGGAACCGACGCTTTGATAAGGTGATCAAAGACTTTGGGTTTATACAAGTGTCATGGAGAGGCCTCGTATTTACAAGAAAGTGAGTGGGAGCTCCGTAGCATTCCCGATATTATATGTAGATGACATATTATTAATTGGGAATGATATAGAACTATTAAGCAAGTGTAAAAGGTTATTTGAATAATAGTTTTTCAATGAAAGACCTTGGTGAAGCATCGTATATATTAGGCATCAAGATTTATAGAGATAGATCAAGACGCCTAATAGGGCTATCGCAGAGTACATATCCGGACAAGATTCTAAAGAAATTTAGAATGGACGAAAGTAAGAAAGGGTTCTTACCTATGTTACTGTGCAAGGTCTTGAGTAAGACTCAAGGACCGGCTACGACAGAAGAAAGAGAAAGGATGAGTAATATCCCCTATGCCTCGGCAGTAGGATCTATCATGTATGCCATGCTATGTACTAGACCGGATATAGCACATGCTGTTAGTTTGACTAGCAGATATCAAAGTGATCCAGGAATGGAACACCGGACAGCGGTCAAGAATATCCTAAAGTACTTGAAAAGAACTAAGGATATGTTTCTTTGTTATGGAGGTGACCAAGAGCTCGTTGTAAATGGTTACACCGATGCAAGTTGGAACACTGATCCTGATGACTCTAAGTCACAATCTGGGTACGTGTTTATATTGAATGGTGCCGCAGAAGCCGGGCAAGCTCGAAGCAAGTGCACGGTGGCGAAGTCTTCAACGGAATCGAGTACATAGCGGCTTCGCAGGCTTCATCGAAGCGGTATGGATGAAGAGGTTCATTGTAGAGCTCGGTGTGGTTCCTAGTGCATTGGACCCATTAATCATTTACTCGTGATAACATGGGTGCCATCGCCAATGCACAAGAGCCAAGGTCACACAAGAGGCCGAAGCATATCAAGCTGCGTTACCACTCGATTCGCGAGTACATCGAAGATGGAGAAGTAAAGATTTGCAAAGTACACACCGATCCGAATGTAGCAGATCCGTTGACTAAAGCTCTCCCTAGGGCAAAGCATGACCAACACCGTAATGCCATGGGTGTTAGGTATATTACAATGTAATCTAGATTATTGACTCTAGTGCAAGTGGGAGATCGAAGGAGATATGCCCTAGAGGCAATAATAAAAGTGGTTATTATTTATATCTCTATGTTTATGATAAATGTTTATATGTCATGCTATAATTGTATTAACCGAAACATTAGTACATGTGTGATATGTAGACAACAAGAAGTCCCTAGTATGCCTCTTAAACTAGCTTGTTGATTAATGGATGATTAGTTTCATAATCATGAACATTGGATGTTATTAATAACAAGGTTATATCATTATATGAATGATGTAATGGACACACCCAATTAAGCGTAGCATAAGATCTCGTCATTAAGTTATTTGCTATAAGCTTTCAATACATAGTTACCTAGTCCTTATGACCATGAGATCATGTAAATCACTTATACCGGAAAGGTACTTTGATTACACCAAACACCACCGCGTAAATGGGTGGCTATAAAGGTGGGATTAAGTATCCGGAAAGTATGAGTTGAGGCATATGGATCAACAAGTGGGATTTGTCCATCCCGATGACTGATAGATATACTCCGGGCCCTCTCGGTGGAATGTCGTCTAATGTCTTGCAAGCATATGAATGAGTTCATAAGAGACCACATACCACGGTACGAGTAAAGAGTACTTGTCAGGAGACGAGGTTGAACAAGGTATAGAGTGATACCGAAGATCAAACCTCGGACAAGTAAAATATCGCGTGACAAAGGGAATTGGTAATTGTATGTGAATGGTTCATTCGATCACTAAAGTCATCGTTGAATATGTGGGAGCCATTATGGATCTCCGCATCCCGCTATTGGTTATTGGTCGGAGTGAGTACTCAACCATGTCCGCATAGTTCACGAACCGTAGGGTGACACACTTAAAGTTGGATGTTGAAATGGTAGTTCTTGAATATGGAATGGAGTTGGAATATTTGTTCGAAGTCCCGGATGTGATCCCGGACATCACGAGGAGTTCCGAATGGTCCGGAGAATAAGATTCATATATAGGATGTCATTTTATGTGAATAAAATGTCGCGGAAGGTTCTATGGAAGGTTCTAGAAGGTTCTAGAAAAGTCCGGAAGAAACCACCAAGGAAGGTGGAGTCCACAAGGGACTCCACCTCCATGGCCGGCCAACCCTAGTGGGGGAGGAGTCCCAAGTGGACTCCCCTTAGGGGCCGGCCACCCCCCACATGGGAGGTGGGAATCCCACCTTTGGGTGGGAGTCCTAGTTGGGCTAGGATTGCCCCCTCCTATGGAAGGATTTGGTTCGGGTCTTATTCGAAGACTTGGACACCACCTCTTGGGGTTCCACCTATATAATGAGGGACCAAGGGAGGGGGCCGGCCACCCCAAGAACCACCAAGGTGGCCGCACCCCTTAGTGGCCGGCGCCCCCTCTCCCCAAACCCTAGCCGCCCGCTCCTCCACATCCCGCATAGCTTAGCGAAGCTCCGCCGGACTTCTACACCGCCACCGACACCACGCCGTCGTGCTGTCGGATTCAAGAGGAGCTACTACTTCCGCTGCCCGCCGGAACGGGGAGGTGGACGTCGTCTTCATCAACAACCGAACGTGTGACCGAGTACGGAGGTGCTGCCCGTTCGTGGCGCCGGAACCGATCGTGATCAAGATCTTCTACGCGCTTTTGCAAGCGGCAAGTGAACGTCTACCGCAGCAACAAGAGCCTCATCTTGTAGGCTTTGGAATCTCTTCAAGGGTGAGACTCGATACCCCTCGTTGCTACCGTCTTCTAGATTGCATCTTGGCTTGGATTGCGTGTTCGCGGTAGGAAAATTTTTGTTTTCTATGCAACGTTATCCTACAAGTGGTATCGGAGCCGTGTCTATGCATAGATGGTTGCACGAGTAGAACACAATGGTTTTGTGGGCGTTGATGCTCTTGTTATCTTTAGTTGAGTACTTTGCATCTTTATGGCATAGTGGGATGAAGCGGCTCGACTAACTTTACATGACCGCGTTCATGAGACTTGTTCCTCGTTCGACATGCAACTTGTATTGCATAAGAGGCTTTGCGGGTGTCTGTCTCTCCTACTATAGTAAAGATTCAATTTACTCTTCTATTGACAACATTAGTATCAACGTTGTGGTTCATGTTCGTAGGTAGATTAGATCTATATCGAAAACCCTAAACCACGTAAAATATGCAAACCAAATTAGAGAGCGTCTAACTTGTTTTTGCAGTGGTTTGGTGATGTGATATGGCCATAATGTGATGATGAATATGTATGAGATGATCATTATTGTATTGTGGCAACCGGCAGGAGCCTTATGGTTGTCTTTAAATTTCATGTTGAGTAGTATTTCAAAGTAGTTGTAATAGTTGCTACATGGAGGACAATCATGAAGACGGCGCCATTGACCTTGACGCTTACGCCGACGATGATGGAGATCATGCCCGAAGATGATGGAGATCATGTCCGTGCTTTGGAGATGAAGATCAAAGGCGCAAAGACAAAAGGGCCATATCATATCACATATGAACTGCATGTGATGTTAATCCTTTTATGCATCTTATTTTGCTTAGATCGCGACGGTAGCATTATAAGATGATCCCTCACTAAAATCTCAAGATAATAAAGTGTTCATCCTTAGTAGCACCGTTGCCAAGACTTGTCGTTTCGAAGCATCTCGTGATGATCGGGTGTGATAGAATCAACAAGTGCATACAACGGGTGCAAGCCAGCTTTGCACATGCGGATACTAAGGTGGCCTTGACGAGCCTAGCATGTACGTACATGGTCTCGGAACACGTGATACCGAAAGGTAGAGCATGAATCATATGATTGATATGATGAACACTTTGAGTGTTCGCCATTGAAATTACACCTTGTCTCGTGATGATCGGACTATGGTGTGGTGGATTTGGTTCGTGTGATCACTAAGACAATGCGAGGGATATTGTTTTGAGTGGGAGTTCACCTAGATTTTTAATTATATTGAATTAAAATTTGAACTCAATTTGTCATAAACTTAGTCTAAACTATTGCAAATATATGTTGTAGAGATGGCGTCCCCAATCAATTTTAACCAGCTTCCTAGAGAAAGAAAAGCTTAAGAGCAACGGTAGCAACTTCACCGATCGGTTCCGTCATGTGAGGATCTTCCTCTCCGGCGGAAATCTGCAATATGTGCTTGATGCACCGCTAGGTGACCCTCCCGCGAAACCGAAACCGATGAAGTAAAAGCTGTTTACGAGACTCGGAAAACTCGGTACTCTCAAGTTCGAGTGTGCCATCCTGTGCGTCCGGAATCCGATCTTCAAAAACGTTTTGAGCACCACGATCCTCATGAGTTGATGAAAGAGTTGAAGACTATTTTCGAGACTCATGCGGCCGTGGAATGCTATGAAGCATCGAAACATTTCTTCAGCTGTATGATGGAAGAAGGCAGCTCCATTAGTGAGCACATGCTCGCCATGACCGGGCATGCGAAGAAACTCAGTGACTTGGGAATAGTGATTCCTAACAGACCGGGGATTAATCGTGTCCTTCAATCACCGCCACCAAGTTACAAGAACTTTGTGATGAACTACAATATGCAGAACATGAACAAGGAGTTACTCGAACTCTTTGGCATGCTAAAAGCTGCTGAGATTGAGATCAAGAAAGAGCACCAAGTGTTGATGGTCAACAAGACCACTAGTTTCAAGAAACAGGGCAAGTCTAAGGGAAAATTCAAGAAGGGTGGCAAGAAAGCTGCCACGCCTCCTATGAAACCTAAGAACGGCCCTAAGCCCGATGCCGAGTGCTATTACCGCAAGGAGAAGGGACACCGGAAGCGTAATTGCTCCAAGTATCCGGCTGATCCGAAGAGCGGCCTTGTCAAGAAGAAGAAAGAAGGTATATCTCGATATACATGTTATAGATGTTTATCTCACTCGGTTCTCGTTCTAGTACCTGGGTATTTGATACTGGTTCGGTTGCTCATATCTGTAACTCGAAACAGGAACTAAAGAATAAACGAAGACTACTGAAAGATGAAGTGACAATGCGCGTTGGAAATGGATCCAAAGTCGATGTGATCGCTGTCGGCACACTTCCTCTACATCTACCTTCGGGATTAGTTTTAAGCCTAAATAATTGTTATTTTGTACCCGCGTTGAGCATGAACATTATATCCGGATCTTGTTTAATGCAAGACGGTTATTCATTCAAGTCTGAGAATAATGGTTGTTCTATTTTTATGAATAATATCTTTTATGGTCGAGCACCACAAAAGAATGGCTTATTTCGTTAGATCTCGATAGTAGTGATACGCATATACATAACATTGATGCTAAGCGAATTAAATTGAATGATAATTCTACTTATATGTGGCAATCGTCTGTCTTGGTCATATTGGAGTGAAGCGCATGAAGAAACTCCATACCGATGGATTACTTGAATCACTTGACTTTGAGTCACTTGATAGATGCGAAGCATGTCTAATGGGAAAAATGACTAAGACTCCATTTTCTCGGTATGATGGAGCGAGCTACCGACTTATTGGAAATCATACATACCGATGTGTGCGGACCAATGAGTGTAGCATCGCGCGGTGGTTATCGTTATGTTCTAACCTTCACAGATGATCCGAGTAGATATGGGTATATCTATTTCATGAAACATAAATCCGAAACTTTCGAGAAGTTTAAGGAATTTCAAAGTGAAGTAGAAAATCAACGTAACAAGAAGATAAAATTTCTACGATCCGATCGTGGAGGTGAATATCCGAGTTATGAGTTTGGCATGCATTTAAAGAAATGCGGAATACTTTCACAATTGACACCGCCGGGAACACCACAACGAAACGGTGTATCCGAACGTCGTAATCGAACTCTCTTAGATATGGTTCGTTCTATGATGTCTCTTACTGATTTGCCATTATCATTTTGGAGTTATGCATTAGAGACAGACGCATTCACTTTAAATAGAGCACCATCAAAATCCGTAGAAACGACACCGTATGAATTATGGTTTAATAAGAAACCTAAGTCTGTCGTTCCCGAAAGTTTGGGGTTGCGAAGCCTATGTAAAGAAGTTACAACCGGACAAGCTAGAACCCAAAGCGGAGAAATGCGTCTTCATAGGATACCCTAAGGAAACTATAGGGTATACTTTCTATCACAAATCCGAAGGCAAAATATTTGTTGCAAAGAACGGAACCTTTCTTGAGAAAGAATTTCTCACTAAAGAAGTGACTCGGAAGAAAAGTAGAACTCGATGAGATTGATGAATCTATACTCGTTGATCGAGTAGCGCAAGTATCGGAAGTTGTACCTGTACCGCCTACACCGGCAACAGAGGAAGCTAATGATAATGATCATGAAACTTCGAACGAGGAAACTACCGAACCTCGCAGATCGACAAGGGAACGTGCCACTCCCGATTGGTATGATCCTTGTCTAAATGTCATGATTGTGGATAACAATGATGAGGACCCCGCGACGTATGAAGAAGCGATGATGAGCCCGAGATTCCAACAAATGGCAAGAAGCCATGAAATCCGAAATGGGATCCATGTATGATAACAAAGTATGGACTTTGGTAGACTTACCCGATAGCCGAAAGGCCGTCGAGAATAAATGGATCTTCAAGAGAAAAACAGATGCCGATGGTAATATTACTCGTCTATAAAGCTCGACTTGTCGCAAAGGGTTTCCGACAAATTCAAGGAGTTGACTACGATGAGACTTTCTCACCTGTAGCGAAGCTAAAATCTGTGAGGATTTTGTTAGCAATAGCTGCATTTTTCGATTATGAGATTTGGCAGTATGGATGTCAAAACGGCGTTCCTTAATGGAGACATTGAGGAAGAGTTGTATATGGTACAACCCAAAGGTTTTGTCGATCCTAAAAATGCCGACAAAGTATGCAAACTTCAGCGTTCAATCTATGGACCGAAGCAAGCATCAAGAAGTTGGAACCGACGCTTTGATAAGGTGATCAAAGACTTTGGGTTTATACAAGTGTCATGGAGAGGCCTCGTATTTACAAGAAAGTGAGTGGGAGCTCCGTAGCATTCCCGATATTATATGTAGATGACATATTATTAATTGGGAATGATATAGAACTATTAAGCAAGTGTAAAAGGTTATTTGAATAATAGTTTTTCAATGAAAGACCTTGGTGAAGCATCGTATATATTAGGCATCAAGATTTATAGAGATAGATCAAGACGCCTAATAGGGCTATCGCAGAGTACATATCCGGACAAGATTCTAAAGAAATTTAGAATGGACGAAAGTAAGAAAGGGTTCTTACCTATGTTACCAGTGCAAGGTCTTGAGTAAGACTCAAGGACCGGCTACGGCAGAAGAAAGAGAAAGGATGAGTAATATCCCCTATGCCTCGGCAAGTAGGATCTATCATGTATGCCATGCTATGTACTAGACCGGATATAGCACATGCCGTTAGTTTGACTAGCAGATATCAAAGTGATCCAGGAATGGAACACCGGACAGCGGTCAAGAATATCCTAAAGTACTTGAAAAGAACTAAGGATATGTTTCTTTGTTATGGAGGTGACCAAGAGCTCGTTGTAAATGGTTACACCGATGCAAGTTGGAACACCGATCCCGATGACTCTAAGTCACAGTCCGGGTACGTGTTTATATTGAATGGTGCTGCAAGTAAGTCGGGCAAGCTCGAAGCGAGTGCACGGTGGCGAAGTCTTCAACGGAATCGAGTACATAGCGGCTTCGCAGGCTTCATCGAAGCGGTATGGATGAAGAGGTTCATTGTAGAGCTCGGTGTGGTTCCTAGTGCATTGGACCCATTAATCATTTACCGTGATAACATGGGTGCCATCGCCAATGCACAAGAGCCAAGGTCACACAAGAGGCTGAAGCATATCAAGCTGCGTTACCACTCGATTCGCGAGTACATCGAAGATGGAGAAGTAAAGATTTGCAAAGTACACACCGATCCGAATGTAGCAGATCCGTTGACTAAAGCTCTCCCTAGGGCAAAGCATGACCAACACCGAATGCCATGGGTGTTAGGTATATTACAATGTAATCTAGATTATTGACTCTAGTGCAAGTGGGAGATCGAAGGAGATATGCCCTAGAGGCAATAATAAAAGTGGTTATTATTTATATCTCTATGTTTATGATAAATGTTTATATGTCATGCTATAATTGTATTAACCGAAACATTAGTACATGTGTGATATGTAGACAACAAGAAGTCCCTAGTATGCCTCTTAAACTAGCTTGTTGATTAATGGATGATTAGTTTCATAATCATGAACATTGGATGTTATTAATAACAAGGTTATATCATTATATGAATGATGTAATGGACACACCCAATTAAGCGTAGCATAAGATCTCGTCATTAAGTTATTTGCTATAAGCTTTCAATACATAGTTACCTAGTCCTTATGACCATGAGATCATGTAAATCACTTATACCGGAAAGGTACTTTGATTACACCAAACACCACCGCGTAAATGGGTGGCTATAAAGGTGGGATTAAGTATCCGGAAAGTATGAGTTGAGGCATATGGATCAACAGTGGGATTTGTCCATCCCGATGACGGATAGATATACTCGGGCCCTCTCGGTGGAATGTCGTCTAATGTCTTGCAAGCATATGAATGAGTTCATAAGAGACCACATACCACGGTACGAGTAAAGAGTACTTGTCGAGAAACGAGGTTGAACAAGGTATGGAGTGATACCGAAGATCAAACCTCGGACAAGTAAAATATCGCGTGACAAAAGGAATTGGTATCGTATGTGAATGGTTCATTCGATCACTAAAGTCATCGTTGAATATGCGGGAGCCATTATGGATCTCCAGATCCCGCTATTGGTTATTGGTCGGAGTGAGTACTCAACCATGTCCGCATAGTTCACGAACCGTAGGGTGACACACTTAAAGTTGGATGTTGAAATGGTAGTTCTTGAATATGGAATGGAGTTGGAATATTTGTTCGAAGTCCCGGATGTGATCCCGGACATCACGAGGAGTTCCGGAATGGTCCGGAGAATAAGATTCATATATAGGATGTCATTTTATGTGAATAAAATGTCGCGGAAGGTTCTATGGAAGGTTCTAGAAGGTTCTAGAAAAGTCCGGAAGAAACCACCAAGGAAGGTGGAGTCCACAAGGGACTCCACCTCCATGGCCGGCCAACCCTAGTGGGGGAGGAGTCCCAAGTGGACTCCCCTTAGGGGCCGGCCACCCCCACATGGGAGGTGGGAATCCCACCTTTGGGTGGGAGTCCTAGTTGGGCTAGGATTGCCCCCTCCTATGGAAGGATTTGGTTCGGGTCTTATTCGAAGACTTGGACACCACCTCTTGGGGTTCCACCTATATAATGAGGGACCAAGGGGAGGGGGCCGGCCACCCCAAGAACCACCAAGGTGGCCGCACCCCTTAGTGGCCGGCGCCCCCCTCTCCCCAAACCCTAGCCGCCCGCTCCTCCACATCCCGCATAGCTTAGCGAAGCTCCGCCGGACTTCTACACCGCCACCGACACCACGCCGTCGTGCCGTCGGATTCAAGAGGAGCTACTACTTCCGCTGCCCGCCGGAACGGGGAGGTGGACGTCGTCTTCATCAACAACCGAACGTGTGACCGAGTACGGAGGTGCTGCCCGTTCGTGGCGCCGGAACCGATCGTGATCAAGATCTTCTACGCGCTTTTGCAAGCGGCAAGTGAACGTCTACCGCAGCAACAAGAGCCTCATCTTGTAGGCTTTGGAATCTCTTCAAGGGTGAGACTCGATACCCCCTCGTTGCTACCGTCTTCTAGATTGCATCTTGGCTTGGATTGCGTGTTCGCGGTAGGAAAATTTTTGTTTTCTATGCAACGTTATCCTACAGAATCTTCGGCTCCAAACAGTGCGGTTCCGTCGGAGGAGTTCCGGAATAGGACCAAAATCTGGCAAAATCCGACCAGGGAGGCGCGGGGCCGGCGCGAGGCCGACGCTGGGGCAACGGCTGGGCGGCGGCGGCCGGCGCGGGGACCGAGCGTCGGGGCGGCGCACGGTCGGCGCAGGGCGGCGCACGACCAGCGCGGAGGAGCGGCGGCGGGGCGGCGCAGGGGCGGCACACGGCCGCCGCGGGGGCGGGCGCGGCGCACGGCCGGCACACGGGCGGCGGGAGGGCGGCGGCCGGGGCGGCGCAGGGGCGGCGGGGGGGGGGCAGGAGGGCGGCACCGGGGGGGGGGAGGCGCACGGCCGGGGCACGGGGCGGCCGCAGGGGACGGCGCGGGTGCAGTTGAAAACTTGGTTCAATTTGCCGTTAATTTCGAAATCTACTGGGTGGCAACTCTCCGCGGTACGGTATTAAAACATCACATTCGCACCAGAAAACAAAAAATTCCTACTTTAATACGAACACTGATACGCTCAAGATCTATCTATGTAGTAGTGCAGTAACTGAGGTGATATCGGTAACGTACCCTCGTAGACCAATAGCGGTTAACATTCTCTAGAACATGGATGATGTAGACGAGCAGTCCTCGCATAGGGTCGTGAAGAAGTCATCTCCCCAACGTAGAGTGTCGCACGTGCAGCACCTCGTAGTTCGCACACGTACGGTGCTCAACGACGCTCTCGACTCCGATCCAGCGAAGTTGTAAAAGTAGATCTTTTGGATCCGGATCCTGGCAACGTTTATGTGTACCGGGTGAAGTTGTCTCCGCCTTGTACAGTTATTCGGGGAACCGCACGGAGTCAGAAACTAGAGAGAGATATTTCTCTATTTTAGCGTATTTATTTTGCCCCAATTGACCACTATATATAGGGGGCAAGGAGGGACTAGTCAACATAAGGAGGCAAGGTGGGACTAAACCATAGAGGAGCGAGGAGGGCAGCCGGTTGGCCCGTGCCCCCCGCCCGCTCGTTCGGCCGCCCGGGTGGGCCGGCCACCCCTTCTCCCCCTTTTTTTTCTTTTTTCCTTTTTCGTTTATTTGGCCCCTTCCATATGGGGACTAATAAAATAGGGATGCCCTTTTTAATTAAATAAAAATTTATTTTTTATTAAATTAAATATATTTTAATACATTAATTCATCAAGTGAACATATTAAACATATCCTTTAATTTCCATTAGTCCGAGACACCTCCCGAACTATTCTGAACATCTTTCGGACTTCTCCGGAACCATATTATAGGTATATCTCTCAACTCCGATAAATCAAAAACTATCTTTAGTTTCGTTGAACCCTTAAGTATGTTACATATGGTTCGGAAATATCATAGCTATGAATCGTTACTAGGTCACCGACCATATGATCACTAGGGGGGTCTGGAGAACCATTGCGATCACCATGTATTCCACAAAGACATGGTCGTCAGTTGAACCTATGCAATTAATCTTATTCCTTTTATTCATTTGATACCGGCACTTGTTCGAGACATGATCATCGGTATCTCGATACCTAGTTCAGTCTCATTACCGAAAATGCTATTTCACTCGTTCACATGTGATCACATCCCCATGACATAGCCATGCCCTGCGTAGCTTCCATGGATGTTATCTCACCGAGTGGGCCCTTATAAAAGTATCTTGCCGTCACATGGACGGAATAAATCCCGCTCTTGATAACATATGCGTCAACCATTCCATCGACATACCTAACTAATTATGAACATTTGACATATAATAAATATCCATTACTATTTGTCTCTAGGGCACTATCTCCAACACATTCATCCCAAGGTTTAAGGCTTATATTTTTTTGAAAAGTGAAACCAAGTAAAGTCTAACCAAACTTATAGAAGAATCTATGATATTTTGTAGATACCATATGATTTTTTTGAGTAATGATATCGATTGTATATTTTACATGTTAATGATTTTTGATAAAAACTTATAGTTTGATTTTCTAAATGATATATACTAGTAGTATTAAATTCGGCTGAACAACCGCAGTCCCTCTGAGCTGTGCTGTTTTGTACCTGCGAGACATGCACGGAGGAGAATCAATGGCAAGTCATCAAGATATTGCTCCCACATTAATCACTGCCATAAAGAAGTGATACCACCAACTATTATCTCGTACACTAGTCCACCAGTACAACTCCAGCTGTACACTTTCTGTAGGTAATCACAGTGCCCGATCGGAGATCGGACGAGAAAAAAATGGCGCCCTGCCGTCCGTCCCCACCGACCAGCCTCACCCGCCCCACCGCAACGTGCCCCTCACGTGACGTGCCCAGTTTGAACCATCCCCAACGGCTCTCTGCCCCGTCGCCGTCCATCTCGAGCGGCCTCTCGACCGTTGCACGCAGCGCAACGCTCCTCCGGAAGAAAGCAAAATAACTCAGCTGTATTTTACTCCTCCGCCGCCCCCGACCGCACTCACCACAGTGCCACCTGATCCCGACGCAGCAGCTCTGCCACGTACTACTACCATCTCGCCGGAGTCCGAAGGAGGGAGACTGGATCGATGGTGGCGTTCACGGAGGAGGAGAGGGCGGTGGACGACGCGCTGGGGTACCCCAAGGCGTACGCCAGGCTCTGCCGCGGCGCCGCCGGCGCGCTCGGCCTCCCCTACGCCCACGGCCCGCCGCACGCGTTCCTCCCCTACGTCCTCCAGCCCCACGAGGTACGCACCGCTCGAATCCGGTCGATCCCCCACCCATGGCGCCATGGTCTGACTCCGATCGAATCCGTGTCGCTGCGCAGGCGCTGCGGGCCAAGGACCTGAACGAGACGTTCCCGGTGCTGGACCCGGACGCGGCGCCCACCGCCAACCCGCGCGGCTTCGCCAACCTCCTCTGGAAGCAGCTCGACCACCTCGGCAACGCCGGATTCGACCCCGCGCTCTTCCGCGTCGACGCACACGGCAACGTCCTCTACCTCCACGCCGACTCCGCATCGCCGCTCGCGTGGGACGTCGCACACTGGTTCCCCTGCGCCAGTAAGAAGAAGAACAACCTCACCCCCCACCGGTTTCGTTTCTCCCGGGAATCCGGGATTTATGGTTCTGAACTTCTGAATTTGCGCACGCAGGAGGAGGGCGCACGGTCCCGAGCAACCTCCGGATCGTGCAGCTGCAGGTGTCCAGGAGGAAGCACAACAAGCTCGAGTTCCTCGTCCCCTGGTGGGATCTGCAGCTCGGCATCTCCGTCAACCACTTCCTCTCCATCTTCGCCTCCAAGAACGCCGATTTCAGGAACAGAGCGTTCGCCTTCCTGTTCGCCGACGGCGCCGGCGAGGAGCTGAGCGCGGTGCAGGCGGTGGAGGCGCACGCCTTCCCGCACCACTTCTCCGAGATGAAGAACAAGGTCGGCCTCGCGCCCGCCGCGATTGTCTCCGCCAGGGGCTCCGACAGTTCCGTGCTCAGATCACTCGACGCCAACAGGCCGGTCAGGTCCAGTTACCCCTTGATCGGTATGCATTTTTTTCAGAGAGTTCCTTGCATTTCGTTGCTTTTGTTGCGTCTGATCCAGCACTAACTGAGACCTCTTGCTGCAGCTGCCAAGAAATTCTCGGGCGAAAAGGACGAGAACTCGGCGGCGCACGGCCACGGGGCGAAAGAGAACAACAACCCAGACGTCGACGGCTACATCAGCAACCCGTACCTGTCCATCGCCATGGCCAGGGACTCGCTGAGGCAGCGCGAGGAGTCCAAGAAGAAGCAAGCGGAGCTCGCCGAATTGGAGGACGAGGTGACCGAGATGCAGCACAAGACTGAGGAGGACAGGGTGGCCATCCAGGACCTGGAGGCGCAGCTGATCAAGAGGCGTCGACGAGTGGAGAAGTGCCGCCGCTTGGCGGATGCCCAGTCCAACTACAAGGCCGTGCTGGAGAAGATGATCAGAGACGCCATGCACCAGTAAGGATCATCTTCTTATGAACAGACAACCTACAGCTGACAGTTTGTATTTCAATCTGAAATGGTGGTAATTTGTAACTTTGGTTCAAAATGCAGGAGTGTTGTGTACAAGGAACAGCTTAGGCTGAACCAGGCTGCAACTAGTACTCTGATGGCAAGACTTGAGGCCCAGAGGGCAATGTGTGACTCCTCTGAAACCGAGCTCCGCAAGAAGTACCAGCACAAGGATGATCTGGAGAGGCAGGTGAAGCCTTTCGTTGATCAAGCAAGGAAGAGGTACCGGGTCGATGATGAAATTCAAGAGGAAAGGCACTGTGAGAGTGCAAGGTACTTGCCAGAAAGAAGATTCAGGAGCAGCCCCCTGAAGCAGGAGCTGAGAGTTTTCCTGGAGCAGGATCAGAGGAATTCAGATGCATACGTTTCCCTGGAGGAAGATGAAATTGGAGTAGAATCTTCAGCAATGGGTTATGTCAACAATGAATCTTCCAAGGTGATTAACTTCCCAAGGAGGTTCATCACCACTGAAGAGAATAACACATGTTACGTTGAAAGAGGAAGAGCGTCAGTGAGGGAGAAGCTAGAACAATCTGCGATCAGAGAAGGGCATCGAAGCAGGGGAAGGGAAAGAAAGGAAACCATGGCATCAAGGGGGGTTGTTGGTGGTACGCCTATCAGGTCAAGAGATAATAGGGGCAAGGCAGCCATGCTTGAGTCCGAGACTGAAAAATCTTATGCAAGCCAGACAGTCTCATTGCCAAGGGCCTCCTCGGTTCCACCAAGTCCTCCATACAGAGCGAGCGGCGCATATGGAATGCCAAGGTATCCCACAGAGCAGTCACTACCCTTGCAAAAGAATCACGCTCTTCATCCTCGACGTGTTGGCAGATCAGAAGTCAATGAAAACATGAACCACAGTGGTAAAGGCAATGTGGATAAGTGGCTTCATATGCTCATGGAGGACCAGCAAGAAGGAAATGAAGTGTACCATTCTTCGGAAGAACACGGTGGTAGCGAGGAGGATGCTTCGGATGAGCAGCAAGTGCAAAGCAGAATCAATGACGACGACGAGAGCTGCAGGAATGAGATCACTGAATGTTCTGAAGAAATCGTCGATGATGGCGGCAACAAGACAGCTACTCACCATGGCACTCCAAGATACAGGAACTGCAGGGATGGGATCACTGAATTTTCTGAAGAAATCGTCGACGTCCGTGCCGAGACCGCTTCTCACCGTGGCACTCCAAGATGCAGGAATAGCTTTGAAACTAGTAAGGAGGAGAAAGTGGAAAAGAAGATTTGGTTCCCTAGATCCGACAGCGGTAGGGGTTTTCGATCTCTGCCTTCCTCGCCTTCAAAGATCCTGGGAATGAGAAGAGGTGTGGAGAAACAGAAGGTGGCCGGTGGCGATGACAGCAGATATGGGTATGAGGATTCGGTGTCCACCAGCAGCAACAAGTTCCTCAGCAAATGCAGGCAGGCTCTCAAGAAAGCAGTACACAAATGAGGCAATCTCACCCTGTTTATTCTTTTCAACATGTGTTTACATTTGTGTGAACTACCATTATTTGTTCATGTAGTTGAATAAGTTAGTTAGCGAGGCATAGAAGACAGAATTCTGTCTGAGGCCCAATCTGTAAAATGCGAAACATTTGTGGTTACTGATCACCCTGGCGTGATCAGAATATGTGTGTTCATCTATTTGTTGATCTGTGAAAAAAAAGATTATATTCAGAAACCACTTGCTTCTCTAGCTGAACAGGACAACAAGTAAGTGATCCATAGCTCGCAAAGTTCTTCCTGTAACATGTGAATCTGGGCATTTGTATGATCACTTTGTATGATCAGATTGTAGTGTTTGTAACTGTTCTTTGATTTGAGAAACATTTGCGGCTAGTGATCACCCTTGTGTGATCAGACATCAGTGTGTCTGTGTGTGTGTATACAACTATTTGCCTATCTGTGAAAAAAATCATATTCGGAAAATATTTGCTTCTGTAGCTCAACAAGTTAGTGAGGCATAGCTTGCAGACAGCTGTTTGAAGTTCTAGTGCCTGTAACAAGTGAAACTGAACATTTGTGGTTAGTGATCACCTTTATGTGATCAGATTGGAGCCTTTAGAACTGTTCTTTGGTTTGTGAAAACAAAACTTAAATTCATTTGTTCATGATCTGCCATAGCAGGAACACCAACGCCAATGAAGAATTGAAAGAGGAACCAAAGGAGAAGAAGAAACGAATAAACACCAGTGTAAATCATCAACGGCGGCTTCAGATTCAATCACGACATCGACTTGCGCCACTTCGGGGTCCGCCGAGTTGGCGTCGGCGTCGCCAGGCCGGCCCTGCCCTTCATCCCGCTCCCCGGCGTCCGCCGCTCCATGCCGCTCTCCGACTCCTCGATCCTCGCGACGTCCGCGCTCATGCCGCCGCCTCCGCCACCGAACCAGAACGTGGTCCACTTGAACCCACCGCCACCGCCGCCGCGCCGCCTCCTCTCCGAGCCCAGCCTCTCCACCTGCTCCTGCAGCGCGCTGCACTGCACCTGCAGCTCCAACCTCGTTAGCTCCGGCGACATGATAATGCTGCATCCAAGATTGAACTGTCGGAGTTTGGAAAATGTCCAATAACCTGGAGCCTGGCGACGTCCTCGCGCAGGCGGCGCATCTCCTGGTGCTGCGCCAGGACCTCGCGCTTGGAGGGGCACCGGCCGCTGCCGGAATGGGGGTCCAGCGCCGCCGCCTGGCTGGCACCGCTGAAGGAGGCGCCCAGGTCGGCGAGGCGGTTCAGCTTGCCGTGCTCCGAGAAGAGCACCTGCATCACGGAGCGCACCGGCAGCCGGTCGTTCTGGACGGCGTGCGCGGCCGCCTCCGCCGACAGCTTCCGCGCGTCGATCAGCCTCCACAGCGACTTCCGCTCCTCTTTCCCGGCGCCTGGGTGTGCCTGAAGGGTACGACATCGACCGAAACCACGAGATCAGAAAATAGAGAATCTTTTAGGGTGTGTTAGTTTTTTTTTTTTTTTTTTTGATGGGGTGGAATTCCATTTCATTGTGGAACCGTTTCATCCTTGTGTTTGGTTTGGATAATTTTTTTTTGTCACGGAACGGTTCCATTCATGTGTTCGGTTTTAGAATTGAGATAGTCACCCGATTAATTATTCTAAACTCGATTAATTATTTGCTAAACTTGATTAGGTAGTGCTAAACTTGATTAATTTATTACTAAATTTGGTTAATTATTGCTAAACTTAATTAATCAGCGTGTGACAGTCACCCGTTCCACCTCGTCCGGCGAATCGGAGAAACCACTTCATTCCGGATCTAGAGGGAATATTTCATTTGGAAGAACGACTTCATTCCATTCCAGTTTGCAACCGAACACAGGAACCGGTTCTGGGTGCGGAACGGTTCTATTCCGTTCCACCCCATCTCCAAACCGAACACACCCTTAGTGATCTTGATTTTGCGTCCTAATATTCTACCAACACGTCAAACTTTAGGAATGAGCATATTGATGATTGCCCTTTCTGATGTTTCCGATGGATGGATTGACAATACCGCATGATTAATCTGGCATGCGAATCTGTCTTCTGCAAACAGCAGCAATGCCAAGATTTGGGTCGACAGGGACAACACTGTAAAAAATGCAGAGAACAATGGAGCAGATTTCCACTGCCGCACTTCGATTTGAAACCGCTATAGTTTGGATACAGGCTCAGGCCCACGAAACCAAAAGATGAATCTCGTCTGCCATGGCAGCTCGGTGAAATCTACAAGCCCGCGCCTTGCTCGTGTCTGCAATATTCCTGAAACAGTTGCAGGCACATCTTTCGTGACAACTCCATCTAGAGATGAATCCGCAGCAGTGTGGATGAGAACAAAATGCACCAGACTGCCAAATTCGATAATAGGTAATGTTTTGTTGTTTAGCAGTAGGAGCTCACGTGACCTATTTCCTAAGATTTGTTCTTCATCACTCAAAAAAAGTGGAATAGTTCATCACCAAGTAAACACACCATCAGGCTCAAAGTGATCGAACCAGTATGGTATCACCATCAGATAAGAAGAGTTTCCAGCACAATCTCATCATATGAGAAGAAGAATGTAAACTAGTACTCCATATAAAATGTACTGGTCTTTTGTTCGAAGCTAACGCAGAAAACAAAACTATGTACACCCTAGGAATGTCAAATACGTATGTATTACCACCATACCATAGAACAAAGCATATAAATATAAATTTATTTTAAAACCAACATTTTCTAAGTTTAACTAAGTTTAATGACAAATATATGAACATCTACATTACCAAATCTATAGCGATAGATCCAACATATTATGTATTTTCTTAGTGTATTTATTAAATATAAATATTGATATTTTGTGTATATTTAGTATGTTTTGACTTTTGACTAAAAATATATGTCTTGTTTTTTTGGAATAGATGTAGTACTCCCTTCTGCCCGAAAATATATTGCACATAAGGTTTGGTCAAAGTCAAACTTTGTAAAATTAATCTATCTATATCGATAAAATTATGAATATATACGATGTCAAACTAATATTATTAGAATTTTCATGAAATATATTTTTAAATTATACTTATTTGCTATCGTAAATGTTTGTACTCCCCCGATTCATATTACTTGTCGCTAGTATATATGGATGTATCCAGCACTAAAATATATCTAGATACATCTGTATTAGTGAAAATTTAATATGGATCTGAGTGAGTATAATTTTGTATATTCTTGGTAAAATTTTGCAAAGTTTAATTTGGATGAAAAATCATGCGCAGCATATTGTAGGGAGGAGGGAGTATGTATCATTAGGCGCTAAGTGTATAACTAGTTAATACCACCTCCGTTCAAATGGACAATGGCTATATCAAACCATGTAAAGTTTGACCAAGTTTTACTAAAAATTATTAACATGCAAAATACAAAATCAATATAGTTAAATACATCATGAAATAAATTTTCATATGATACTTGTAGAATATTATAGTTGTTGATAGATTATTTTAAAAAAAAAACACCTAACGAAAATAATACAAGTCGTATTCATTGAAACAGAGTACGAGTACTGTTTTTTACTGTACAGTATGATATTTATGCCGGATACATTAATACTGTATATGACACGCCGGTGCACCGTCCCATGCAAAATGCAGTGGTCAAACACAAAAACAAATGTACTTACTACAGCACAGGTTCTCATGCAGTCTTCTGGCGATTGACCAAAAGTACAAACGGCATCGAGAAAGAAACACTACCCGAAGATGAAACCAGAAACAGAATTAAGCGGAGTGCGTGGCATGCACGGTTACCTTGAGGTAGGTGTCGACGGCACGGTAGAGCGCGTCGTCGGCGGCGCGCGCGTGTGCGGGCACGGCGCGGGCGAGCTCCTCCAGCTCGGCGGGCCGCAGCCCGGCCTCGAGCGCGGCCTCCGCCAGGTAAGCGTCAACCAGCCTTGCGACCCTCGCGCTGGCGCCGCCGCCGGCACCCTTGCCGCCCTCCTTGAGGAACCCGCGCACTAGCCGCAGCACGAGCGGCACGTCCAGCAGCGTCGCCGGCGCGTGCCCGGACGCCGGCACCATCACGGCGGCCAGCGACGCCTGGTCCAGCCGCCGCGCCGCGCGGGCCTCCAGCTCCCGCAGCAGCGCCGCGTCCGCGCCGACCATGCTCCCCGCCCGGAGCAGCCTGAGCAGGAAGTCGCACGTGATGCCGTCGTCGGTCGCGGCGTCCGGCGGCGGGAGCGCGGCCACGAGGGACTCTAGGAGGAGACGCTTCTTGAGCCACGTCGCGGTAGGGCTCTCCGGGGGCAGCAGGAAGCGGCCGGAGGCGGACGAGGCCACCTCCGGGAGCCACTTGGCGGCGTAGTGGGACAGCACGCTCGCGAGCAGGTCCGGGCGGGGCTTGGACTTCACGGCCGCGACGGTGCGCGCGAAGCTCTCCACGTCGTTGACGCACGTGTCGTCGACACCGGCGAGAGCCCACGGCTCCGCCGGCAGCGGCGCGGTGCCGCGAGCTCGCGGCGACGATATCCTTGGACTGTGGCTCTTCGACGACGACTTCATGGTTCCCCGCTAGCTCAGAGCTGGTTCATGGTGAGTGCATGGTACGTGCGTTGTGCGCCTGCACCGGTATATGGACCAAGGAGCAAGCGAGGCTGTGTCATGTGTGTGGGCGAGAGATGGTGACACAGCGGAGATATGTGAGGAAATAGCAGATCACACCAACTGTTGGGGCTTTTTTTGCACAGAACCACAACAATGCTATTTTTTTGCACCAAACACCAATGTTTGGGGTAACGATTTGCACAAAACACAAATACCTCAATTAGGAGTCTTAACAGGGAATTAACCACATTAGGCCCACTTTCATAATCAAGGCGACATGCAACATGGATTTCACAAGCTCTTTGCTGGATATAGATGAACAGAGGAGTTCAATCTTGGTTAGCAGCAGCACCACAGCTCCGTGGCGGCAAGTGTCCGCAGGGAGGGGCACGCGGGCGGAGAAGGGATCTCTCCCTCACCGGCCCACTCCGGACCTCTCCCATGGACATATTTTTGGGTGGCGATGTTGTTTCACGATATCCGGTGCTAAAGGAATCGGAACAGAGCGCCCAAAATCAATGCAACAGTCTATGTCTTCCTCGTCTCCAAATGCCGCCGCCTTGCCAATCTCCTTCGCAGCTTCCACCAGCTCGTTCGATTCCCGTTCCTCGCCATCCCCCCAGTGCTCAAGTATCCGCCACCGCCTCCCCGAGCATCCGCGCACCCCCTACCATCCCCGCCGCATCCCATGCGCTCTGCCGCCATTTTCCTCGTCCAGACGACGTCCCTGCACTTCCTATGCACTTCCTATGATAGTGCTAACCTCCCCATCGATGTCCTGCTTTGCACTGCCGTCCGCCACCGCTAGCATGCATCACCGACTCACTGCCGTTTGTTCAGTCTATTGATCCAGGCAATCAACGCCACCTCGATCTACCCGAGCCCCATCGCATCGTCAGCCACCACGATCCCCACATCGTCACACGCCACACTTGACCTTTGCGGGGGGGGGGGGCAGATTATAAAATGGCAAGCGTGGGTCCAATTAACTAATGGCTATCAAGGCTGTTAGTGGTGATTTATGTGTTCTGTGCAACGTTTACAACAAATAGTGGTGTTTGGTGCAAAAAATTCTAGTGGTTGTGGTTTCGTGCAAAAGAAGCCCCAACAAGTGGTGCTATGTGCTAAAACCTCGAGATATGTCGCACTGTCGCAGAAGTGGACGCCCATGATACACGGGAGAGTTTCCGAGTGAAATGCATGGTAGTGGTAGGTTGTAGTACTATGTACAGCTACCATCCATCGATGTCTGGACCAACAGGTTAACAGTACCATGAGTGTCATATTGTCCTAGTTCCACATGTACTACTACTACTACCTAGGTATGTATATGTTCATCACTACATTTGTACAGTGTCACACATGTATAATTTAGCTTGCACGTTCCAATTTCTTAGTAACTCTTTTGGAGAGTTTTTCGTGTAATTTACACGACTGGATTTTTTTCTGAAACGGAATTTCCACAAATGAATGTGTTTTCGTTGTAATAAACGAAGGAAACAACTGGTCAGCACAATGGCAAAATAGTTTAAAACTAATTAGAAAAAATGGTATTATGATAATTTCATCGGAATGCAATACGCAACCTATAGACTATAGTCATTTTGTTGTCAAGGTCAGGAATGGTGAAAATGCTAAATTTTAGACTTGGTATCGGTTAGGAGGCCTTTGGCCAAAGGTTATTGCGCCAAAAATCTTCAAAAGATCAACAAGAAAGAATTGCACGTTTCGGAAGTCCCCTGAGAAGAAGTTTTGGGCAAACCAAAAAAATACCAAAGAAGGTTTTGAAATGAGCGCATTCAACAATTTATCACCCTACGGGAATTGCTCTACGACATCCACCTTGCCCATGACGCGCTCGACACAATTCATTGGAAATTCATGGATGATGGCAAATAGTCCGCTTCCATCGGCATACAAAATGCAATTTAAAGGACACATATCAACAACTATCAATGCCTCAGAATGGAGAGTTTGGGCTCCCCCTAAGTGGATTTTTTTTGTTAGGTTGGTATATAGTGCAAAATATAATTCGGACCGTGGATAGACTCCGAAAAAGAGGGTGGTCCAATGTGGAAATTGCCCCCTTTGCAACAACGTGCAATAATTGGTTGCTCATCTCCTCTCCAATTGTAGATTTATCACAATAATGTCGAAGGGGATCCTCTCGTGGTGTGGTATCAATGACACGTTCATGGCTCATTGGGCCACCGAGGCCTCCGTGGAGGTTTGGTGATCAAAAGTTGCTCTAGAGGAAGGGGAGGAGAGGAAGGCTATGGCCTCAATGATCATGTTAATCTCGTAGGAAATTTGAAAGGATCATGACGCTATAGTATTTTCCCACCTTTCTTCTCCCACACTCATTGTGGTCGCACATCTTACAGAGCAGGCAAAAGCTTGGAACCTCGCCGGGGTAACTTTTTTGAGTAATGCAATTTTGCGGGAGTTGGATTCTAGCAAAATCTTATGGCTTGTCTTAGGAAAATGTTCTAAAGCCTTCTCCTTAAGTAATAAAAATTGCAAGTCTTATGCCTTGTTTCAAAAAGAAAACACTAGTGATTATGATTTCTTAACAGTTGGTTATTTGTACCGACATGGGCAGATTTTTTGTTTATCTATCTGAGTAATGTGAGAATTGTCCTTTTATTGCGGATGCCATATATATGTATACTTTACACCATATGTTAAAGATAAGAAATCAGTCTTAGCCCATGTTTCTAGCTAGGCTGTCGTTGATCTAAAACCAAGTTACCGAAATTGTCTAGCTAGCTAGGTTGTTGTCGCAACTGAAATTTCTTGCTCACGTGAAGTGATTAAGCAAACTGGTTATTCATATTCATCTCATCTCATCTCACCAGTTTTCGTGGCTAGGCTAGCTTCATTGTTCACTGTTGTGGTTTAACCAAGTCACGGATGCACATCATCGTCCTCCCCAACCGAGATACCACCACCGGCGCTATATTTAGCAGCAACGATCGAAGAGAACAAAGCGGATAAGCTGTCAGAGGGTCGGTAGCGACAACACACATCATGTTCAAATGCACACAAATATTCCCATTCTCAGTCCCGTGCGAGCAGAGCTTCAGTGAGCCCCTGTACACGCAAAATCAGAGTGATGGGGTACTAGCAGTAAAGGAAACGTATGTACGCCTACGCCTACGGGATACCGTGGGTGTAGACGTATTACATACCTAACCTGACATCGACGCAACGGAACAGACCAAGAAGTTTGTCGCTTGCTCATGTGTTTCTTGTCTGAATAGGTGCATGGCTAACGGTCTAGATCTGCTTGGTTTTTATGTGCACTATTTTGAACTAGGTGCATAATGTATTCCCTCCATTCATAAAACTTGTCTTAAATTTATCTAAATTTAGATACATCTAGATAATTTTTTTTAATAAATCTAAGAAGGTCGTGGCAGGTGCAGGACCCTAGCCGCTCAAGTGAAAAAAGGTCCTGGCAGGTGCGGCAGTGGTTAGGCAAGTGGATCGACAATGGAGACGTCGACCATCGCGGTGATGATTTCAGGTACAAGCACTCCCGATCTGGAGAAGGTAGGTTGCTATAAGTGGCTTTGGCGGCTCCTTCATTTCGATAAGACCTACAGATTAGGAATAGCGGGGAGCTTCCTTTCCCCCTCACGTGGACGCAATGGCGGGCCGTGGAGGGCAGCCTGCTTGGCAAGGGGAACGTCGGCAAGGTCTTCAGTGGCGTGGCGCGTCTGAATGGCAGCGGCATCCGTCCTCGCAGAAGTGGTGGCGGTTTCAAGCGGCGCGAGTTCCAGTCGACCTTTACCCGATGGTTGGTCGGCATAGGAACATGGCGCAAGTTCTCGGTGGTGGTGGCGCCGCAGTGTGGCTGTCGGCTACTCGGGTGAAATGGACAAAACTGACCTTTGGACGCAACAAAACCATGAAATAAACTCAACGTGAAACTACTTCACGGGACTAACCCTTTCGGGTAGCGTGTATGCTAGTGGTGCTATACACTACAGTGTTGCACCCATGTGGGCGGCGGTACACATCCTGGCAGCATGGCCAGGCGGGCCCGGACCGTAGCGCACCCTGGGTCATGAAACCGCTTGCATGGGCGGTACTCTATTGACTACAATGGCGCTTTCAAATGCACTATGCGCGTCCTAGGTATTTTTCTGTTGCCTTCTCTCCCCCGATGATGCGTGCAGTCGACACGTCCGTTGGGAACCCCAAGAGGAAGGTGTGATGCGTACAGTAGCAAGTTTTCCCTCAGAAAGAAACCAAGGTTTATCGAACCGATAGGGAGCCAAGAAGCACGTTGAAGGTTGTTGGTGGCGGAGTGTAGTGCGGCGCAACACCAGGGTTCCAGCGCCAACGTGGAACCTGCACAACACAATCACAGAACTTTGCCCCAACGTAACAGTGAGGTTGTCAATCTCACCGGCTTGCTGTAAACAAAGGATTAGATGTATAGTGTGGAAGATGATGATTGTTTGCGAAAAACAGTAAAGAACAATTGCAGTAGATTGTATTTCAGATGTAAATAATAGGACCGGGGTCCACAGATCACTAGTGGTGTCTCTCCCATAAGATAAGCAGATGTTGGGTGAACAAATTACAGTTGGGCAATTGACAAATAAAGAAGGCATAACAATGCACATACATATATCATGATGAGTACTATGAGATCTAATCGGGGCATTACGACAAAGTACATAGACCGCTATCCAGCATGCATCTATGCCTAAAAAGTCCACCTTCGAGGTTATCATCCGAACCCCTCCGGTATTAAGTTGTAAACAACGGACAATTGCATTAAGTATGGTGCGTAATGTAATCAACACAAATATCCTTAGACAAAGCATCGATGTTTTATCCCTAGTGGCAACAACACATCCACAACCTTAGAACTTTCCGTCACTGTCCCAGCATTTAATGGAGGCATGAACCCACTATCGAGCATAAATACCCCCTCTTGGAGTCACAAGTATCAACTTGGCCAGAGCCTCTACTAGCAACGGAGAGCATGCAAGAACATAAATAACATATATGATAGATTGATAATCAACTTGACATAGTATTCAATATTCATCGGATCCTAACAAACACAACATGAAGGATTACAAATAGATGATCTTGATCATGATAGGTGATGTCTACGGGTGCTTCTATTCTTGTAGACAGTGTTGGGTCTCCAAGAGCACAGGTTTGTAGAACAGCAGCAAGTTTCCCTTAAGTGGATCACCCAAGGTTTATCGAATTCAGGGAGGAAGAGGTCAAAGATATCCCTCTCATGCAACCCTGCAACCACAAAGCAAGAAGTCTCTTGTGTCCCCAACACACCTAATAGGTGCACTAGTTCGGCGAAGAGATAGTGAAATACGGGTGGTATGAATAAATGCGAGCAGTAGTAACGGCGCCGTGAAAAGTGCTTCGTCGGCGTGCGATTGATGGTAGTAAAATTGCGAGGAAGTAAAGATGCGGTAAAACAAGTAAACAAGCAGCGATAGCGATATTTAGGAACAAGGCCTAGGGATCATACTTTCACTAGTGGACACTCTCAACATTGATCACATAACAAAATAAATAAATAGATGCTAGACTCTACACTCTCTTGTTGGATGATGAACACCACTAACTGTGTAGGATTACACGAACCCTCAATGCCGGAGTTAACAAGCTCCACAATATTCAATGTTCATGTTTAAATAACCTTAGAGTGCATGACAGATCAACATAACCAAACCAAGTACTAACATAGCATGCACACTCGTCACCTTCACACTACGAAAGGAGGAATAGATCACATCAATACCATCATAGCAATAGTTAACTTCTTAATCTACAAGAGATCACAATCATAGCCTACGCCAAGTACTACACGATGCACACACTATCACCATTACACCGTGCAGGAGGAATAAACTACTTTAATAACATCACTAGAGTAGCACACGGATAAATTGTGATACAAAACACATTGCAATCATAAAGGGATATAAATAAGCACTTCACTATGCCATTCATAACAGTGAATAAGTATTCTGTGAAATATAGCCTAAGAGACCCACACGGGGCACACACTGTCACCTTTACACACGTGGGACAAGGAGTCTCCAGAGATCACATAAGTAAAACCCACTTGACTAGCACAATGACATCTAGATTACAAGCATCATCATATGAATCTCAATCATGTAAGGCAGCTCATGAGATTATTGTATTGAAGTACATAGGAGAGAGATGAACCACATAGCTACCGGTACAGCCCCGAGCCTCGATGGAGAACTACTCCCTCCTCATGGGAGACAAGCACCGTTGATGAAGATGGCGGTGGTGTCGATGGAGGAGCCTTCCGGGGGCACTTCCCCGTCCCGGCGGCGTGCCGGAACAGAGACTCTTGTCCCCCAGATCTTGGCTTCGCGTTGGCGGCGGCTCTGGAAGGTTTCTCGTACCGTGGCTTTTCCGTCTCGAAGTTTTAGGTCAGGGACCTTTATATAGGCGAAGAGGCGGCGTCAGAAGGTCAACGAGGCGACGACACAACAGGGGGGGCGCGCCCCCCCCCCTTGGCCGCTGGTGGGCCTGTGGCCCCCCTCTAGCGACTCTCGGGTGTTCTGGAAGCTTCGTGGAAAAATAGGATGTTGGGTGTTGATTTCGTCCGATTCCGAGAATATTTCCTTACTAGGATTTCTGAAACCAAAAACAGCAGAAAACAGCAACTGGCCCTTCGGCATCTCGTCAATAGGTTAGTTCCGGAAAACGCATAAATATGACATAAAGTATGCATAAAACATGTAGATATCATCAATAATGTGGCATGGAACATAAGAAATTATCGATACGTCGGAGACGTAACAGCATCCCCAAGCTTAGTTCCTGCTCATCCCGAGCGGTAAACGATAACAAAGATAATTTCGGAGTGACATGCCATCATAACCTTGATCATACTATTGTAAACATATGTAATGAATGCAGCGATCAAAACAATGGTAATGACATGAGTAAACAAATGAATCATAAAGCAAAGACTTTTCATGAATAGTACTTTCAAGACAAGCATCAATAAGTCTTGCATAAGAGTTAACTCGTAAAGCAATAAATCAAAGTAAAGGTATTGAAGCAACACAATGGAAGATTAAGTTTCAGCGGTTGCTTTCAACTTGTAACATGTATATCTCATGGGTAGTTGTCAACATAGAGTAATATAACAAATGCAATATGCAAGTATGTAAGAATCAATGCACAGTTCACACAAGTGTTTGCTTCTTGAGGTGGAGAGAGATAGGTGAACTGACTCAACATAAAAGGTAAAGAATGGCCCTTCGCGAGAGGAAGCATTGATTGCTATATTTGTGCTAGAGCTTTGGTTTTTGAAAACATAAAGAGAGCATAAAAGTAAAATTTTGAGAGGTGTTTGTTGTTGTCAACGAATGGTAGTGGGCACTCTAACCCCCTTGCCAGACAAACCTTCAAAGAGCGGCTCCCATGAATTATTTTTATTTTTGGGTGGCACCCCTTCCAACCTTTCTTTCACAAACCATGGCTAACCGAATCCTCGGGTGCCTGCCAACAATCTCATACCATGAAGGAGTGCCTTTTTATTTTAGTTTTATTATGATGACACTCCTCCCCACCTTTGCTTTCTCAAGTCATGGCTAACCGAATCCTTCGGGTGCCGTCCAACAATCACATACCATGGAGGAGTGTCTATTTAGGTTAATTAATTTGGGACTGGGAATCCCATTGCCAGCTCTTTATGCAAAATTATTGGATAAGCGGATGAAGCCACTAGTCCATTGGTGAAAGTTGCCCAACAAGAATGAAAGATAAACACCACATACTTCCTCATGAGCTATAAAACATTGACACAAATCAGAGGTGATAAATTTTGAATTATTTAAAGGTAGCACTCAAGCAATTTACTTTGGAATGGCGGAGAAATACCATGTAGTAGGTAGGTATGGTGGACACAAATGGCATAGTGGTTGGCTCAAGGATTTTGGATGCATGAGAAGTATTCCCTCTCGATACAAGGCTTAGGCTAGCAAGGTTATTTGAAACAAACACAAGGATGAACCGGTGCAGCAAAACTCACATAAAAGACATATTGTAAACATTATAAGACTCTACACCGTCTTCCTTGTTGTTCAAACTCAATACTAGAAATTATCTAGACTTTAGAGAGACCAAATATGCAAACCAAATTTAGCAAGCTCTAGGTGTTTCTTCATTAATGGGTGCAAAGTATATGATGCAAGAGCTTAAACATGAGCACAACAATTGCCAAGTATCAAATTATTCAAGACATTTTAGAATTACTACATGTAGCATTTCCCGATTCCAACCATATAACAATTTAACGAAGAAGATTCAACCTTCGCCATGAATACTATGAGTAAAGCCTAAGGACATATTTGTCCATATGCAACAGCGGAGCGTGTCTCTCTCCCACACAATGAATGCTAGGATCCATTTTATTCAAACAAAAACAAAAACAAACCGACGCTCCAAGCAAAGTACATAAGATGTGATGGAATAAAAATATAGTTTCAGGAGAAGAAACCTGATAAGTTGTCGATGAAGAAGGGGATGCCTTGGGCATCCCCAAGCTTAGATGCTTGAGTCTTCTTGAAATATGCAGGGATGAACCACGGGGGCATCCCCAAGCTTAGACTTTTCACTCTTCTTGATCATAGTATATCATCCTCCTCTCTTGACCCTTGAAAACTTCCTCCACACCAAACTCGAAACAAACTTATTAGAGGGTTAGTGCATAATTAAAAATTCACATGTTCAGAGGTGACACAATCATTCTTAACACTTCTGGACATTGCACAAAGCTACTGGAAGGTAATGAAACAAAGAAATCCACTCAACACAGCGAAAGAAGCAATGCGAAATAAAAGGCAGAATCTGTCAAAACAGAACAGTCCGTAAAGACGAATTTTATTGAGGCACCAGACTTGCTCAAATGAAAATGCCCAAATTGAATGAAAGTTGTGTACATATCTGAGGATCACGCACGTAAATTGGCATATTTTTCTGAGCTACCTACAGAGAGGCAGATCGGAATTCGTGACAGCAAAGAAATCTGTTACTGCGCAGCAATCCAAATCTAGTATGAACCTTACTATCAAAGACTTTACTTGGCACAACAATGCACAAAACTAAGATAAGGAGAGGTTGCTACAGTAGTAAACAACTTCCAAGACTCAAATATAAAATAGAGGTACTGTAGCAAAATAAACACATGGTTTATCTCCCAAGAAGTTCTTTCTTTATAGCCATTAAGATGGGCTCAGCGAGTTTTAATGATGCACTCGCAAGAAATAGTAGTTGAAGCAAAAGAGAGCATCAAGAAGCAAATTCAAAACAAATTTAAGCCTAACATGCTTCCTATGCATAGAAATCTTGTAAATAAACAAATTCATGAAGCATAATGCAACAAGCATAGAAAGATAAAACAAGTGCAGCTTCAAGATTTTCAGCAAAAAGGAGGTGTTTTAGTAACATGAAAATTTCTACAACCATATTTTCCTCTCTCATAATAATATCCAGTAGCATCATGAGCAAACTCAACAATATAACTATCAAATGAAACATTCTTATCATGAGTCTTATGCATAAAATTATTACTACTCCCAACATAAGCATAGTCATTCTTATTAATTGTAGTAGGAGCAAATTCAACAAAGTAGCTATCATTATTATTCTCATCATCAAATATAGGAGGCATATTGTAATCATAATCAAATTTATCCTCCATAACAAAGCGGTAACAAAAGACTACTATCATTATAATCATCATATATGGGAGGCAAAGTATCATCAAAGTAAATTTTCTCCTCAATGCTTGGGGGACTAAAAATATCATGCTCATCAAAACCAGCTTCCCCAAGCTTAGAATTTTCCATATCATTAGCAACAATGGTGTTCAAAGCGTTCATACTAATATGTTCCATAGGTTTTTTAATTTTCGCATCAAACCATCCATGTCTTAAATCAGGAAATAGAATAAGAAGCTCATTGTTGTCCATTATGCCTAACTAGTGTAAACAAGAAACAAAAAGATGCAATTGCAGGATCTAAAGGAAATAGCTTCGAGCACACACACAACAGCAACAGAAAAGTACTTTACCTGGGACCGGAGTATGAGTGCCTTCTACCTTTCCTCCCCGGCAACGGCGCCAGAAAATAGCTTGATGTCTACGGTGCTTCTATTCTTGTAGACAGTGTTGGGCCTCCAAGAGCAGAGGTTTGTATAACAGCAGCAAGTTTCCCTTAAGTGGATCACCCAAGGTTTATCGAACTCAGGGAGGAAGAGGTCAAAGATATCCCTCTCATGCAACCCCTGCAACCACAAAGCAAGAAGTCTCTTGTGTCCCCAACACACCTAATAGGTGCACTAGTTCGGCGAAGAGATAGTGAAATACGGGTGGTATGAATAAATGCGAGCGAGTAGTAACGGCGCCGGAAAAGTGCTTGTCGGCGTACGGTTGATGGTAGTAAAATTGCAGGAAGTAAAGATGCAGTATTTAGGAACAAGGCCTAGGGATCATACTTTCACTAGTGGACACTCTCAACATTGATCACATAACAAAATAAATAAATAGATGCTAGACTCTACACTCTCTTGTTGGATGATGAACACCACTAACTGTGTAGGATTACACGAACCCTCAATGCCGGAGTTAACAAGCTCCACAATATTCAATGTTCATGTTTAAATAATCTTAGAGTGCATGACAGATCAACATAACCAAACCAAGTACTAACATAGCATGCACACTCGTCACCTTCACACTACGAAAGGAGGAATAGATCACATCAATACCATCATAGCAATAGTTAACTTCATAATCTACAAGAGATCACAATCATAGCCTACGCCAAGTACTACACGATGCACACACTTGTCACCATTACACCGTGCGGGAGGAATAAACTACTTTAATAACATCACTAGAGTAGCACACGGATAAATTGTGATACAAAACACATTGCAATCATAAAGGGATATAAATAAGCACTTCACTATGCCATTCATAACAGTTGAATAAGTATTCTGTGAAATATAGCCTAAGAGACCCACACGTTGCACACACTTGTCACCTTTACACACGTGGGACAAGGAGTCTCCGGAGATCACATAAGTAAAACCCACTTGACTAGCACAATGACATCTAGATTACAAGCATCATCATATGAATCTCAATCATGTAAGGCTGCTCATGAGATTATTGTATTGAAGTACATAGGAGAGAGATGAACCACATAGCTACCGGTACAGCCCCGAGCCTCGATGGAGAACTACTCCCTCCTCATGGGAGACGAGCAGCGTTGATGGAGATGGCGGTGGTGTCGATGGAGGAGCCTTCCGGGGGCACTTCCCCGTCCCGGCGGCGTGCCGGAACAGAGACTCCTGTCCCCCAGATCTTGGCTTCGCGATGGCGGCGGCACTGGAAGGTTTCTCGTACCGTGGCTTTTCCGTCTCGAAGTTTTAGGTCAGGGACCTTTATATAGGCGAAGAGGCGGCGTCAGAAGGTCAACGAGGCGACGACACAACAGGGGGGCGCGGGCCCCCCCTTGGCCGCGCCAGGGTCATGTGTGGTGGGCCTGTGGCCCCCCTCTGGCCTCTCTCGGGTGTTCTGGAAGCTTCGTGGAAAAATAGGATGCTGGGCGTTGATTTCGTCCGATTCCGAGAATATTTCCTTACTAGGATTTCTGGAACCAAAAACAGCGTAAAACAAGCAAGCGGCCCTTCGGCATCTCGTCAATAGGTTAGTTCCGGAAAACGCATAAATATGACATAAAGTATGCATAAAACATGTAGATATCATCAATAATGTGGCATGGAACATAAGAAATTATCGATACGTCGGAGACGTATCAGCAACTCACAAGATCTAACATGATAGCACAATGAGGAGAAGACAACCATCTAGCTACTGCTATGGACCCATAGTCAAGGGGTGAACTACTCACATATCGATCCGGAGGCGATCATGGCGATGAAGAGCCCTCCGGGAGATGATTCCCCTCTCCGGCAGGGTGCCGGAGGTGATCTCCTGAATCCCCCGAGATGGGATTGGCGGCGGCGGCGTCTCCGGAAGGTTTTCCGTATCGTGGCTCTCGCATCGGGGGTTTCGCGACGAAGGCTTTAAGTAGGCGGAAGGGCAGGTCAGGAGGCGTCACGAGGGGCCCACACAACAGGGCCGCGCGGCCAGGGTCCAGGCCGCGCCGCCCTGGTGTGTCACCACCTCGTGGCCCCACTTCATCTCTCCCTCGGACTTCTGGAAGCTTCGTGCAAAAATAGGACCCTGGGCGTTGATTTCGTCCAATTCCGAGAATATTTCCTTACTAGGATTTCTGAAACCAAAAACAGCGAGAAAACGAAGAATCGGCTCTTCGGCATCTCGTCAATAGGTTAGTGCCGGAAAATGCATAATAATGACATATAATGTGTATAAAACATGTGAGTATCATCATAAAAGTAGCATGGAACATAAGAAATTATAGATACGTTTGAGACGTATCACCCGACCCGACTCCTCCTCCCCCCCCCCCTCTCAAATCTTTCAAAGATTACTTAGAATCGTCAAATCTGGCAGTGGATTTCGCTCCCAACCACTTCCTCAAGGTAATCTCCTTTGTTACCTTCCTTTTTATCCAAAGAAACCATCACTTTTTTTTCCTTTTTGTGCAAGATTAGGTGAAACCCTAGTATTTGATGGATTTGTTTTGTGAATGGAATATTGAAATCATGAGTGGTGATTAATATGTGTATATGACTATGTAATCATTTGGTTACATTGTTATGAGGATTCCATGTGTATCTTATGTGTATATGGGGGATTCCATGTGTGGATCACTATGTGTAAATGTGAGGATTCCATGTGTACCTACGTATGGTATCAAAACAATGCTCCCGTATTAGTTTATGAGGTGAGATAAAGGTCTCATGTTTTCTTCGAACATATTTTTGTATGGTAATTGTGTTGGCAAAATAGTTTAATGTTTAATTGTTTAAAAACGTAGGATGGTGTGGCTTCTCGATGATTACTATGATGTAGAACACTGGGCCTTTTTGATGGTGGATAAAAGGAAGATAATACAAATTATTTTAGTAGCTAACATTATTTGTTCAGTTAACTGGTTAATGTGTAACATCATGACTTTTCTGTTTGCGGGTACTTCGACCGTTGAAGATTCGTTCTCACGGGGATCCTCTAGTGACATGCCATATGATGAGCGGTACACACCACACATCACGATTCTTGGCCTCCTCTTGTTCATCACGCTTGTGAGCCAGTCGGCGCTAAACCTCAACGCCATAACAATCACTGTACTTGTCGATCGGTGGAGGCCGGAGACACACACTTTTCACCTGAGGACCGACGAGATGACCCCTAATTTTTGGGATGTTTCCATGATCCTTGGAATTCCTATTGATGATGAGTCACTGTGTATGAGAATAGATTCTGACGGGCGAAGATAGCAGATGGATGCTCTTATTGGTATGGCTCCTGAAAAGCTTGAAGACATGACTAAAGACAGAGTTTCAGTAGACACAGCTTACAAGTGGATTGTCGAAAACTTCCCGCACTACCCTATTGAGGCGAATGAGAACACGATCAAGACGTATACTTCAAGATACGTGTCATATGTCATATATATAGGACTCTATTTTGCTGACGCTGGTGTCAGGACCGCTCAGTGGATGTGGTTCAAGGCGTTGACCGTTCTGGAGCACAAATGGAGTTCAGGTTCCATGGCACTGGCCTATTGTAATGGTAGGTGATCAATTGACAATATTACTTTGCTTCTACATTACTACTCCAAATATTTCCTAACTTAATTTTTCTTGCCTTCATGGACACTTGGACGAGGATTGCCATAGGGATCAGAAATGATAGCGGGATTGGTGGTGCTTGCTCCTACTTTTGGTATGGAGCTGGAAACACTTACCAATTGGGCACCCGAGGTTCTACCCTTCCCAACCTTGGAACGATCACATGAATCCACTGCGGTACCCCACTTGGCCTTATAGGTGGGACGTGGTATCGGAGATGACAAACGACGCCAATCTCATGTACAAGCAGTGCACCAATGAGTTGGACTCGCTTACTCATGATCATGTAATCGTTGCCATTACATCACTATAACACCCCAGGTTTGTAGGACACGCAAGGATAGATTTAGGATTCGTGCATTCATCTTAAAAAAGTGGGGAATTTTTTTAGCTTATGATTAAGACGCAAAGTGATCGAGATCATCAAATTGGTTTTGATGAATTAGGCTTTATCATTAAGACAATGTTTGGTTTCGAGATAATCTTTGTTGCTATTTAGTAGAAAAGAGAAAAGTGGAAAAGATAACACCAAGGTTCATTTGAATTCAAAACTGAAACTGAAACTTACCTTCAAATTAACATATAACCAAATTTAGAACAAGAGAACTTGGGCAATGAAGCAAACTGATGTCTACGGGTGCTTCTATTCTTGTAGACAGTGTTGGGCCTCCAAGAGCAGAGGTTTGTAGAACATCAGCGAGTTTCCCTTAAGTGGATCACCCAAGGTTTATCGAACTCAGGGAGGAAGAGGTCAAAGATATCCCTCTCAAGCAACCCTGCAATCACGATACAAGAAGTCTCTTGTGTCCCCAACACACCTAATACACTTGTCAGATGTATAGGTGCACTAGTTCGGCGAAGAGATAGTGAAATACAAATAATATGGATGTATATGAGTGGTAATAACAATCTGAATAAAATATGGCAGCAAGTAAACATGCAACAGAACAATAAGTAAACGGAGTTTCGATGCTTAGAAACAAGGCCTAGGGATCATACTTTCACTAGTGGACACTCTCAACTTTGATCACATAATAAAACCACTCTACACTCTTTTGTTGGATGATGAACACCACTAATTAGGGCTACAAGAGCACCTCAATGCCGGAGTTAACAAGCTCCACAACATTCAATGTTCATATTTAAATAACCTTAGAGTGCATGATAGATCATTGCAATTACACCAAGTACTAACATAGCATGCACACTCGTCACCATCACACTATGAAGGAGGAATAGATCACATCAATACTATCATAGCAATAATTAACTTCATAATCTACAAGAGATTACAATCATAACCTACGCCAAGTACTACACGATGCACACACTCGTCACCATTACACCGTGGAGGAGGAATAGACTACTTTAATAACATCACCAGAGTAACACATAGATGAATAGTGATACAAAGCTCATATGAATCTCAATCATGTAAGGCAGCTCATGAGATCATTGTATTGAAGTACATAGGAGAGAGATTAACCACATAGCTACCGGTACAGCCCTTAGCCTCGATGGAGAACTACTCCCTCCTCATGGGAGACAGCGAGCGTTGATGAAGATGGCGGTGGTGTCGATGGAGATGCCTTCCGGGGGCACTTCCCGTCCCGGCGGCGTGCCGGAACGGAGACTCCTGTCCCCGGATCTTGGCTTCGCGATGGCGGCAGCTCCGGAAGGTTTCTCGTACCGTGGCTTTTTCGTATCGAGGTTTTAGGTCGGGGACCTTTAAATAGGCGAAGAGGCGGAGTCGGAGGGGTGACGAGGCGGTGACACAATAGGGGCGCGGCCCGTGCCCCGGCCGCGCCACCTCCGTCATCCGGTGGCCCTGTGGCCCTCCTCTCGCCGGCTCTCGGGTGTTCCGGAAGCTTCGTGGAAAAATAGGATGCTCGGGCATTGATTTCGTCCGATTCGAGAATATTTCCTTACTAGGATTTCTGGAACCAAAAACAGCGAGAAACAGAACTGGCCCTTCGACATCTCATCAATAGGTTAGTTCGGAAAACGCATAATAATGACATATAATGTGTATAAAACATGTGAGTATCATCATAAAAGTAGCATGGAACATAAGAAATTATAGATACGTTTGAGACGTATCAAGCATCCCCAAGCTTAGTTCCTACTCGCCCTCGAGTAGGTAAACGATAACAAGGATAATTTCTGAAGTGACATGCTATCATAATCTTGATAATACTATTGTAAACATATGAGATGAATGCAGCGATTCGAAGCAATGATGAAGATAATGAGTAAACAAATGAATCATATAGCAAAGACTTTTCATGAATAGTACTTTCAAGACAAGCATCAATAAGACTTGCATAAGAGTTACTCATAAAGCAATAAATTCAAAGTAAAGGCATTGAAGCAACACAAAGGATGATTAAGTTTCAGCAATTGCTTTCAACTCGTAACATGCATCTATATCTCATGGATAGTTGTCAACATAAAGCAATATAACAAGTGCAATAAGTAAACATGTAAGAATCAATGCACACAGTAGACACAAGTGTTTGCTTCTGGGATAGAAAGAATAGGCAAACCGACTCAACAATAAAGTAGAAGATATGCCCTTCGCAGTGGGAAGCATGGATTACTATTTTTGTGCTAGAGCTTTTCATTTTGAAAACAAGAAACAATTTTGTCAACGGTAGTAATAAAGCATATGTGTTATGTATAAGATATCCTATAAGTTGCAAGCCTCATGCATAGTATACCAATAGTGCTCGCACCTTGTCCTAATTAGCTCGGATTAGCACGGATTATCATTGCATAGCATATGTTTCAACCAAGTGTCACAAAGGGGTACCTCTATGCCGCCTGTACAAAGGTCTAAGGAGAAAGCTCGCATTGGATTTCTCGCTTTTGATTATTCTCAACTTAGACATCCATACCGGGACAACATAGACAACGAGATAATAGACTCCTCTTTAATGCATAAGCATTCAACAACGAGTTAATATTCTCATAAGAGATTGAGGATTAGTTGTCCACACTCGAAACTTCCACCATGGATCATGGCTTTAGTTAGCGGCCCAATGTTCTTCTCTAACAGTATGCATACTCAAACCATTTGATCATGAAAATCGCCCTTACTTCGGACAAGACGAACATGCATAGCAACTCACATGATATTCAACAAAGGTAAAAGAGTTGATGGCGTCCCCAGAAACATGGTTACCGCTCAACAAGCAACTTATTAAGAGATAAGACACATAAGTACATATTCTTCACCACAATAGTTTTTAAGGCTACTTTTCCCATGAGCTATATATTGCAAAGGCAAAGAATAGAATTTTTAAAGGTAGAACTCAAGTAATTTACTTTGGAATGGCAGAGAAATACCATGTGGTAGGTAGGTATGGTGGACACAAATGGCATGGTTATTGGCTCAAGGATTTGGATGCACGAGAAGAATTCCTCTCAATTCAAGGCTAGGCTAGCAAGGTTGTTTGAAGCAAACTCAAGTATAAAACGGTGCGGCAAGACTTACATATGAACATATTGCAAACATTATAAGACTTTACATCGTCTTCCTTGTTGTTCAAGCACCTTAACCAGAAAATATCTAGACTCTAGAGACCAATCATGCAAACCAAATTTTAACAAGCTCTATGTAGTTCTTCATTAATAGGTACAAAGTACATGATGCAAGAGCTTAAACATGATCTATATGAGCACAACAATTGCCAAGTATCACATTATTCAAGATATTAAACCATTTACCACATGCGGTATTTTCCGTTTCCAACCATATAACAATTAACGCAGCAGTTTCAACCTTCGCCATGAACATTAAGAGATAAAGCTAAGAACATATGTGTTCATACGAAACAGCGGAGCGTGTTTCTCTCCCACACAAGCATGAATTTATTCAAACACAAACAAAAATAAAAGCAAACAGACGCTCCAAGTAAAGCACATAAGATGTGACAGAATAAAAATATAGTTTCACTAGAGGTGACCTGATAAGTTGTCGATGAAGAAGGGATGCCTTGGGCATCCCCAAGCTTAGACGCTTGGGTCTTCTTAAAATATGCAGGGATGAACCACGGGGGCATCCCCAAACTTTGACTTTTCACTCTTCTTGATCATATTGTATCATCCTCCTCTCTTGATCCTTGAAAACTTCCTCCACACCAAACTCGAAACAAACTCATTAGATGGTCAGTGCATAATTCATATATTCAGAGGTGACATAATCATTCTTAACACTTCTGGACATTGCACAAAGCTACCGAAAGTTAATGGAACAAAGAAATCCATCAAACATAGCAAAACAGGCAATGCGAAATAAAAGGCAGAATCTATCAAAACAGAACAGTTCGTAAAGACGAATTTTAAAGTGGCACCAGACTTGCTTAGATGAAAATGCCCAAATTGAATGAAAGTTGCGTACATATCTGAGGATCACACACGTAAATTGGCAGATTTTTCTGAGTTACTGATACGTCTCCGACATATCGATAATTTCTTATGTTCTATGCCATATTATTGATGATACCTACATGTTTTATGCACACTTTATGTCATATTCGTGCATTTTCTGGAACTAACCTATTAACAAGATGCCGAAGTGCCAGTTCCATTTTCTGCTGTTTTTGGTTTCGAAATCCTAGTAACGAAATATTCTCGGAATTGGACGAAACGAAGACCCGGGGCCTATTTTTCCACGGAGCTTCCGGAAGACCGAAGAACACACGAAGTGGGGCCACGAGGTGGCGACACCACAAGGCGGCGCGGCCCGGGGGGCCCGCGCCACCCTATGGTGTGGCCCCTCGTCCGGCCCCCGACTCGCCCTTCCGCCTACTTAAAGCCTCCGTCGCGAAACCCCGAGGCGAAAAACCACGATACGGAAAACCTTCCGGAGACGCCGCCGCCGCCGATCCCATCTCGGGGATTCTGGAGATCTCCTCCGGCACCCTGCCGGAGAGGGGATTCATCTCCCGGAGGACTCTACACCGCCATGGTCGTCTCCGGAGTGATGAGTGAGTAGTTCACCCCTGGACTATGGGTCCATAGCAGTAGCTAGATGGTTGTCTTCTCCTCATTGTGCTTCATTGTTGGATCTTGTGAGCTGCCTAACATGATCAAGATCATCTATCCGTAATACTCTATGTTGTGTTTGTCGGGATCCGATGGATAGAGAATACCATGTCATGTTAATTATCAAGTTATTACACATGTGTTGTTTATGATCTTGCATGCTCTCCGTTTCTAGTAGAGGCTCTGGCCAAGTTTTTACTTTTAACTCCAAGAGGGAGTACTTATGCTCGATAGTGGGTTCATGCCTGCATTGACACCTCGGACAGTGACGAACAGTTCTAAGGTTGTGTTGTGCTCGTTGCCACTAGGGATAAAACATTGGCGCTATGTCCGAGGATGTAGTTGTTGATTACATTACGCACCATACTTAATGCAATTGTCCGTTGCTTTGCAACTTAATACTGGAGGGGTTCGGATGATAACCTGAAGGTGGACTTTTTAGGCATAGATGCGAGTTGGATGGCGGTCTATGTACTTTGTCGTAATGCCCAATTAAATCTCACTATACTTATCATGTCATGTATGTGCATTGTTATGCCCTCTCTATTTGTCAATTGCCCGACCGTAATTTGTTCACCCAACATGCTTTTATCTTATGGGAGAGACACCTCTAGTGAACTGTGGACCCCGGTCCATTCTTTTAATACTCGAAATACAAATCTGCTGCAATACTTGTTTTTACTATTTTCTCTGCAAACAATCATCTTCCACACAATACGGTTAATCCTTTGTTACGGCAAGCCGGTGAGATTGACAACCTCACTGTTTCGTTGGGCAAAGTACTTTGGTTGTGTTGTGCGGGTTCCACGTTGGCGCCGGAATCTCCGGTGTTGCGCCGCACTACATCCCGCCGCCATCAACCTTCAACGTGCTTCTTGACTCCTCTCGGTTCGATTAAACCTTGGTTTCTTATCGAGGAAACTTGCCGCTGTGCGCATCACACCTTCCTCTTGGGGTTCCCAACGGACGTGTCAACTACACGCATCAAGCAAATTTCTGGCGCCGTTGCTCGGGGAGATCAAGACACGCTGCAAGGGAGTCTCCACTTCTCAATCTCTTTACTTTGTTTTTGTCTTGCTTTATTTTATTTACTACTTTGTTTGCTGCACTTATATCAAAACACAAAAAAATTAGTTGCTAGCTTTACTT
>NC_061513.1:325799310-325865824 GCF_022539505.1 Lolium rigidum | reverse complement strand
TTGAGCAAGTCTGGTGGCCTAATAAAATCCATCTTTACGGATCTGTTCGTTTTGACAGATTCTGTCTTTTATTTCGCATTGCCTCTTTTGCTATGTTGGATGAATTTCTTTGATCCACTAATGTCCAAGTAGCTTTATGCAATGTCCAGAAGTGTTAAGAATGATTGTGTCACCTCTGAACATATGAATATTTATTATGCACTAACCCTCTAATGAGTTGTTTCGAGTTTGGTGTGGAGGAAGTTTTCAAGGGTCAAGAGAGGAGTATGATGCAATATGATCAAGGAGAGCGAAAGCTCTAAGCTTGGGGATGCCCCGGTGGTTCACCCCTGCATATATTAAGAAGACTCAAGCGTCTAAGCTTGGGGACGCCCAAGGCATCCCCTTCTTCATCGACAACATTATCAGGTTCCTCCCCTGAAACTATATTTTTATTCCGTCACATCTTATGTACTTTGCTTGGAGCGTCGGTTTGTTTTTGTTTTTTGTTTTGTTTGAATAAAATGGATCCTAGCATTCACTTTATGGGAGAGAGACACGCTCCGCTGTAGCATATGGACAAATATGTCCTTAGGCTCTACTCATAGTATTCATGGCGAAGTTTCTTCTTCGTTAAATTGTTATATGGTTGGAATTGGAAAATGATACATGTAGTAACTCTAAAATGTCTTGGATAATTTGATACTTGGCAATTGTTGTGCTCATGTTTAAGCTCTTGCATCATATACTTTGCACCCATTAATGAAGAAATACTTAGAGCTTGCTAATTTGGTTTGCATATTTGGTTTCTCTAGAGTCTAGATAACATCTAGTATTGAGTTTTGAACAACAAGGAAGACGGTATGGAGTCTTATAATGTTTACCATATGTCTTTTATGTGAGTTTTGCTGTACCGTTCATCCTTGTGTTTGTTTCAAATAACCTTGCTAGCCTAAACCTTGTATCGAGAGGGAATACTTCTCATGCATCCAAAATACTTGAGCCAACCACTATGCCATTTGTGTCCACCATACCTACCTACTACATGGTATTTATCCGCCATTCCAAAGTAAATTGCTTGAGTGCTACCTTTAAAATTCCATCATTCACCTTTGCAATATATAGCTCATGGGACAAATAGCTTAAAAACTATTGTGGTATTGAATATGTACTTATGCACTTTATCTCTTATTAAGTTGCTTGTTGAGCGATAACCATGTTTCGGGGACGCCATCAACTATTCTTTGTTGGATATCATGTGAGTTGCTATGCATGTCCGTCTTGTCTCGAAGCAAGAGAGATCTACCACCTTCATGGTTGGAGCATGCATATTGTTAGAGAAGAACTTTGGGCCGCTAACTAAAGCCATGATTCATGGTGGAAGTTTCGGTTTGGACATATATCCTCAATCTCATATGAGAATAATAATTGTTGCCACATGCTTATGCATTAAAGAGGAGTCCATTATCTCGTTGTCCATGTTGTCCCGGTATGGATGTCTAAGTTGAGAATAATCAAAAGCGAGAAATCCAAAATGCGAGCTTTCTCCTTAGACCTTTGTACGAGCGGCATGGAGGTACCCCATTGTGACACTTGGTCAAAACATGTGCATTGCAAAGATCCGGTAGTCCAAGTTAATTAGGACAAGGTGCGGGCACTATTAGTATATTATGCATGAGACTTGCAACTTGTAAGATATAATTTACATAACTCATATGCTTTATTACTACCGTTGACAAAATTGTTTCATGTTTTCAAAATAAAAGCTCTAGCACAAATATAGCAATCGATGCTTTCCTCTTTGAAGGACCATTCTCTTTACTTTTATGTTGAGTCGGCTTCACCTATTTCTCTCCACCTCAAGAAGCAAACACTTGTGTGAACTCGTGCATTGATTCCTACATACTTGCATATTGTACTTGTTATATTACTCTATGTTGACAATTATCCATGAGATATACATGTTACAAGTTGAAAGCAACCGCTGAAACTTAATCTTCCTTTGTGTTGCTTCAATACCTTTACTTTGATTTATTGCTTTATGAGTTAACTCTTATGCAAGACTTATTAATACTTGTCTTGAAGTACTATTCATGAAAAGTCTTTGCTATATGATTCACCTGTTTACTCATGTCATCACCATTGTTTTGATCGCTGCATCCACTACATATGTTTACAAATAGTATGATCAAGGTTATGATGGCATATCACTTCGTAAATTATCTTTGTTATCGTTTTACTCGCTCGGGACGAGCAGTAACTAAGCTTGGGGATGCTTGATACGTCTCCGACATATCGATAATTTCTTATGTTCTATGCCATATTATTGATGATACCTACATGTTTTATGCACACTTTATGTCATATTCGTGCATTTTCCGGAACTAACCTATTAACAAGATGCCGAAGTGCCAGTTCTCGTTTTCTCGCTGTTTTTGGTTTCGAAATCCTAGTAACGAAATATTCTCGGAATTGGACGAAACGAAGACCCAGGGGCCTATTTTTCCACGGAGCTTCCGAAGACCGAAGAACACACGAAGTGGGGCCACGAGGTGGCGACACCACAAGGCGGCGCGGCCCGGGGGGCCCGCGCCGCCCTATGGTGTGGCCCCCTCGTCCGGCCCCCGACTCGCCCTTCCGCCTACTTAAAGCCTCCGTCGCGAAACCCCGAGGCGAAAAACCACGATACGGAAAACCTTCCGCAGACGCCGCCGCCGCCGATCCCATCTCGGGGGATTTCGGAGATCTCCTCCGGCACCTCGCCGGAGAGGGGATTCATCTCCCGGAGGACTCTACACCGCCATGGTCGCCTCCGGAGTGATGAGTGAGTAGTTCACCCTCGGACTATGGGTCCATAGCAGTAGCTAGATGGTTGTCTTCTCCTCATTGTGCTTCATTGTTGGATCTTGTGAGCTGCCTAACATGATCAAGATCATCTATCTGTAATACTCTATGTTGTGTTTGTCGGGATCCGATGGATAGAGAATACCATGTCATGTTAATTATCAAGTTATTACACATGTGTTGTTTATGATCTTGCATGCTCTCCGTTTCTAGTAGAGGCTCCGGCCAAGTTTTTACTTTTAACTCCAAGAGGGAGTACTTATGCTCGATAGTGGGTTCATGCCCGCATTGACACCTGGGACAGATGACGTAAAGTTCTAAGGTTGTGTTGTGCTCGTTGCCACTAGGGATAAAACATTGGCGCTATGTCCGAGGATGTAGTTGTTGATTACATTACGCACCATACTTAATGCAATTGTCTCGTTGCTTTGCAACTTAATACCGGAGGGGGTTCGGATGATAACCCGAAGGTGGACTTTTTAGGCATAGATGCAGTTGGATGGCGGTCTATGTACTTTGTCGTAATGCCCAATTAAATCTCACTATACTTATCATGTCATGTATGTGCATTGTTATGCCCTCTCTATTTGTCAATTGCCCGACCGTAATTTGTTCACCCAACATGCTTTTATCTTATGGGAGAGACACCTCTAGTGAACTGTGGACCCCGGTCCATTCTTTTAATACTGAAATACAAATCTGCTCGCAATACTTGTTTTTACTATTTTCTCTCGCAAACAATCATCTTCCACACAATACGGTTAATCCTTTGTTACGAGCAAGCCGGTGAGATTGACAACCTCACTCGTTTCGTTGGGGCAAAGTACTTTGGTTGTGTTGTGCAGGTTCCACGTTGGCGCCGGAATCTCCGGTGTTGCGCCGCACTACATCCCGCCGCCATCAACCTTCAACGTGCTTCTTGACTCCTACTGGTTCGATTAAACCTTGGTTTCTTACTGAGGGAAACTTGCCGCTGTGCGCATCACACCTTCCTCTTGGGGTTTCCAACGGACGTGTCAACTACACGCATCAGTTACCTACAGAGAATCATACCCAAATTCGTGACAGCAAGAAATCCGTTTCTGCGCAGTAATCCAAATCTAGTATTGACTTTACTATCAAAGACTTTACTTGGCACAACAATGCAATAAAATAAAGATAAGGAGAGGTTGCTACAGTAGTAACAACTTCCAAGACTCAAATATAAAACAAAATTGCTGTAGTAAAATAAACACATGGGTTATCTCCCAAGAAGTTCTTTCTTTATAGCCATTAAGACGGGCTCAGCAGTTTTAATGATGCACTCGCAAGAAATAAGAGTTGAAGCAAAGAGAGCATAAAGAAGCAAATTCAAAACAAATTTAAGCCTAACATGCTTCCTATGCAAAGGAATCTTGTAAATAAACAAGTTCATGAAGCACAATGCAACAAGCATAGAAAGATAAAACAAGTGTAGCTTCAAGATTTTCAACATAAAGAGGGGAAAATTAATATTATTAAGATGCATATAGCCATGTTTCCCTCTCTCATAATAACTTTCAGTGGCATCATGAACAAATTCAACAATGTAACTATCACATAAAGCATTCTTATTCACATGCATAAAAGTATCATTACTCTCCACATAAGCATAATCATTCTTATTAATTGTAGTGGGAGCAAATTCAACAAAGTAGCTATCATTATTATTCTCATCAAGTGTAGGAGGCATAGTATAATCACAATAAAATTTACTCTCCATAGTAGGCGGCACCAAAAGACCAGTATCATTATAATCATCATAAATAGGAGGCAAAGTATCATCAAAGAAAATTTTCTCCTCAATGCTTGGGGGACTAAAAATATCACACTCATCAAAACCAGCTTCCCCAAGCTTAGAATTTTCTATATCATTATCAACAATGGTGTTCAAAGCGTTCATACTAATATTACTACCAGCATGCAAATAAGGTTCCATAGGTTTTTTAATTTTCGCATTAAACCATTCATGTCTTGACTCGGGAAATAGTACAAAAAGCTCACGGATGTTTTCCATTATGCCTTACTAGTGTTTAACAAGAAACAAAAAGATGCAATTGCAGGATCTAAAGGAAATAGCTTCGAGCACACACACAACGGCAACGTAAAAGTACTTAGTTACTCGGGACCGGAGTATGAGTGCCTTTTACCTTACCTCCCCGGCAACGGCGCCGAGAAAAGTGCTTGATGTCTACGGGTGCTTCTATTCTTGTAGACGAGTGTTGGGCCTCCAAGAGCAGAAGTTTGTAGAACAGCGAACGAGTTTCCCTTAAGTGGATCACCCAAGGTTTATCGAACTCAGGGAGGAAGAGGTCAAAGATATCCCTCTCAAGAAACCCTGCAATCACGATACAAGAAGTCTCGTGTGTCCCCAACACACCTAATACACTTGTCAGATGTATAGGTGCACTAGTTCGGCGAAGAGATAGTGAAATACAAGTAATATGGATGTATATGAGTGGTAATAACAATCTGAATAAAATATGGCAGCAAGTAAACATGCAACAGAACAGTAAGTAAACGGAGTTTCGATGCTTAGAAACAAGGACTAGGGATCATACTTTCACTAGTGGACACTCTCAACTTTGATCACATAATAAAACCACTCTACACTCTTTTGTTGGATGATGAACACCACTAATTGCGTAGGGCTACAAGAGCACCTCAATGCCGGAGTTAACAAGCTCCACAACATTCAATGTTCATATTTAAATAACCTTAGAGTGCATGATAGATCATTGCAATTACACCAAGTACTAACATAGCATGCACACTCGTCACCATCACACTATGAAGGAGGAATAGATCACATCAATACTATCATAGCAATAATTAACTTCATAATCTACAAGAGATTACAATCATAACCTACGCCAAGTACTACACGATGCACACACTGTCACCATTACACCGTGGAGGAGGAATAAACTACTTTAATAACATCACCAGAGTAACACATAGATGAATAGTGATACAAAGCTCATATGAATCTCAATCATGTAAGGCAGCTCATGAGATTATTGTATTGAAGTACATAGGAGAGAGATTAACCACATAGCTACCGGTATAGCCCTTAGCCTCGATGGAGAACTACTCCCTCCTCATGGGAGACAACGAGCGTTGATGAAGATGGCGGTGGTGTCGATGGAGATGCCTTCCGGGGCACTTCCCCGTCCCGGCGGCGTGCCGAACGAGAGACTCCCGTCCCCCGGATCTTGGCTTCGCGATGGCGGCGGCTCCGGAAGGTTTCTCGTACCGTGGCTTTTTCGTATCGAGGTTTTAGGTCGGGGACCTTTAAATAGGCGAAGAGGCGGAGTCGGAGGGTGACGAGGCAGTGACACAACAGGGGGCGCGGCCCGAGCCCCGGCCGCGCCACCCCGTCATCCGGTGGCCCCCGTGACCCTCCTCCGCCGGCTCTCGGGTGTTCCGGAAGCTTCGTGGAAAAATAGGATGTCGGGCATTGATTTCGTCCGATTCCGAGAATATTTCCTTACTAGAATTTCTGGAACCAAAAACAGCAGAAAACAGGAACTGGCCCTTCGGCATCTCATCAATAGGTTAGTTCCGGAAAACGCATAATAATGACATATAATGTGTATAAAACATGTGAGTATCATCATAAAAGTAGCATGGAACATAAGAAATTATAGATACGTTTGAGACGTATCACAAACATACACTTTATTGATGATTGAAATAATACATTGTCTTCACAAATAATTGAATAAAATAAAGTTCGCAACTTTGAATCTTTACAAACTTGAATACAGGGGATTGAAACATAGACTTGACCTACACTACATCTTCTATTGGAGATGCTACACTTCATGACCTGCACACACATCAAAAGCTAGAGGAAAGGGGTTAAGGTTAAAATGTTGCCAACACTTTGAAAGTGAGGAATTTTAATATATGAGCTTGACAGTCAAATTCTATGAATGGCCCTAGAATCTATGTATGGAAAAAAGAAAGGCAAACTAGAAGGACAACACAGTGAACGAGCGTGACCAAGTGACAAATGAACAACAATAGTAAAAGTGACACCATTTCACATTTAATTTCACTGAACAATGAAAATAGGCAGGAAAACCTGACAGCAGCATTAAAACAATGTTAGTAACCAGACCAGAAAACATGCGGCTAAGCTCTATTGAATTCCAACAAAAGGAAAAGAGAGAAATGGAAAGAATATTTACACTATAGTCAACTATATTATCAGTATTCATCAATGAAGATAAAATCTTAAGTCAGAGTAATAGTAACTATGGAATTGACAACAGTACGAAAACAAATATCTAGTATGAAACAAAATAGGTAAGATTGCAAGTCAAGTAAATAGCCGAGCTCATCCTCAAGGGGAGATGAACAAGGCATGGTTGAAACTTGAACTAGAGAGGGAGCCACAAGGAAGCAACTTAGTCATCAAATGCATGTATTGAGGTGTCAAGCCCAGGACATCAGTTCATGAGGTTACAAATAGAGGAAAGCGACCAAGAAAGCCAACGAGAAACATTCTATCAATCTTTGACAAGCCATAACCAAATGTACTCTTGAATCATTGAAGAACCCAAACACAAACCTCTAAATCCAGAGAAACATTTCCCAAACACTAGACCAACCACAAGCCAATATGGTATAGAAGGCGAATCATCTAGGAGGAGCATGCTATCCACAAGAAGCGGGTTTACCAGAGCCACAAACTTGCGCATTTCAACAAATAATATGTCGAACTCAACCCAAGTTAGATCATGGCACTGATGATGATCAAATGGATCATACACCAGTAAATAGAGCCATACCACTTCTCCAACCCTAACTGGTGGGTTGGGAGGGATTTATTTAGCATCATTTGATCAATAAAATCAAGGGATAGTCTAGGTAAGTAAAAGCAACCAATTCAATTTTTTAGATAAGCCCTGAGAGCTTGCAACAAAATGTGTAAAGGCAACTCAAGCAAATAAGCACCATACCTAAATAGGACAGTGCACAAGAACAAGATAGCCAATCCTATCATCCAATGAATCATTAATAAAGTTTATTTATCAGCATAAACAGAATTTCTATTGATTTGACCTTTTTTTATATAAAACAGGATAGAAACCTAAAAACATATTAAATAAAAGTTGTGTATATTTTGGGCCACTCCGAAATACGACCCAAGTGATGGCATTGGCCCACCAGTCCACCACACTCGAGTCCGTCTCCAACTTCTCTTCCAGTCTAAGCGCGGACACAATAATAATTTCGAAAAAGTGGCGCTCTAAATTTTCTAGATCCCCAATTCCCCAGGCTACAAACCCTAACCCAGTCTCCCTCTCCCCGGCCGGCGGCCCTCTTCACGGCGGCGCTCCTCTCCCCTCCTCTCCCGAGGTCGCTCCACCCCCCGCCTTTCTCGCCAGCGTCCACAAATTTCGGGGGTGGGGGGCGCACCCTCCAGATCGGCCCTTGTTCTTCCAGAAATGGAGGGTAACATGCTGGGCATCTCGGTCGCCGGGTGCGGCGCCGACGCGGCGGCGGATGATTTCAAGTACATCTGCGGGCTGAGCACCATCCTCGTCGCCACCATCCAGGAGGTCAAGGACCGGGTCTCCCAGATGGAGTTCATCTTCTGCAGCCAGCTCTTCCCGCACATCCAGGCAAAGTCCAAGCTCCTCCACGCGCGCCACTCCCACGATTCCACCGCCACCAGGACGGCCGAGGACGAGTGGAGGAAGAGGGAGGCCGGCCTGGTCAGCCAGCTGGAGGAGCTCAGCTGCGGGAAGCGGCGCGCGGAGGACAGGCTGCTGGAGTTGGAGACCTCTCTGGAGGAGATGAAGGGGAGGCTTGCGGATGCCGCGCGATTGGCCTCGGAGCATGACACCGAGAAGCAGAAGCTCCTGGGGAGACTGGAGGAGCTCAGCCGCGGGAAGCGGGGCGCAAAGGATCGGCTGCAGCAGCTGGAGACCTCCCTCGAGGAGATGAAAGCCGATGCCGCGCGATCGGCCGCGGGGCATGGTGCCGAGAAGAAGCGGCTTCTGTCGAGACTAGAGGAGGAAATGGAGAAAGATGAGGTGATTCGTCGGCTCCAGAGGGAGTCCGCTGAGATGTCAAGGGAGAGGGAGGCCCAGCAGCAGCTCCTGCTGCAGCAGATGGAGTCCAAGGATAATGATCTTGCTCTTGAGAAGAATAAGGTCAATCTTGTCACTGCCAGGTACAAGGATCTCAAGTCTCAGTACAACCATCTTCTTGCAAAGCTTGACCAGATTGAAGGCTCCAAGTCTCCTGTCAACAGCAAGGCCTCCTCTGGAAGTCCTCAGAGCAAGAGAAAGCTTAAAGGTACCACCAGCCTGTGATTTTCCCAATTCCCTAGAGCTACTTGAGTTTTGTTACTCACGGTATAACATTGTTTTTCCCTGAATTATGGTCAATGGTGCAGATCAATCTTAAATTGATAGAATCTCTTTTCTGTCAATGCTATCACATGCCATGCATGTTTCTTAGGATCATTTTTTTTTCGAAAAGAGGATTAGGAGTATATATGTATCTGTATTTACATCTGTCTTGTTCGATTTCCAGATTTACAGGACAGAGAAAAGGAGAGCATTCAGCTAGTGTCTAAGACTGAAGACCAAAAGAATGCTTCTAATTCATCTGCCAAGGCCCAACAGACTCCACATGCTACCTCTGGAAGCCCTCCGAGTAAGAGAAAACTTAAAGGTAAGCTACTTAAGAATTGTTAATCATGGTATCACACTTCTTTGTTCCTGAATTTACTGATAAAATGTAAGAATCTTATAAAGATCTGCACTTTTCTTGCAAACATGATCTATGGTGCATTACATCCTGATCAATGTTAATTTGGTAGGACCTCTTTTCTTGCAAACATGCATCTGTCTTAAATATGTAGGAATTACTGATTGGATATCCGTGTTTATAACACATCTCGCTTGTTTGATCTCCAGATGCCCATGACACAGTAAAGGAGAGCATTCAGTTAGTCTCTAAGACTGAAGACCAAAAGAACACTCCTAATTCATCTGCGAAGGCCCAACATACTCCACGTGCTACCTCGGCCAGGAGCCTGTTCAGTAACTCCCGCCTTTCTCTACCATCTCATCCAACCAACCCTCCACAAAAGAATGCTGCTAGCACTTCAAAGACAGATGCATCATCTAGTTTCACCCGCCCAAGTCACTGGAGGGAAACTCGCGCACGCAAGGAACCAGGTGTTGTTGATCCACATGACGATTTTCTTGATACTCCTCTGGAGGCTGTCAGAAATACAATCAGGAATCCTACAGCTCGCGAAGAAGCACTAGCTCTTGCTGCCCCTCCTCCCCAAGATATGGACTTCAATAACTCTGACGATGAGACTCAAGACATCAACATTGCCACTCAGGGCCTCAACAACATACCAGTTCCCAAGCAACGAAGCGCCATTTCAATCCATCCACCAAATAAAGGTTTCAAATACACAGAACCTGTAAGAAAGAAAGCTGACCGGGAGAATTTGAAAGGTGTTGAATGCAAGCAGTGCAAGAAGTTCTATGATGCTGTGCTTCCTGATGGCCGCGTGAATGGTAATGGCATGGATTCTACAAGCATGAGGTGCGAGCATCATGATGGCGTGTCCAGACATAGGTACAGGTATGCTCCTCCATCGACGCCTGACGGGTTTTGGAACATTGGATTTGAATCAGAAATGTAACATCTGAAGCAGGAGGCAAACTTCTTTGGTGTACAATATCCTGTCACAACATAGATTCTCAGTTACCCCTGGATATTGGTAATGGTGCAGCAAATATGATGGAGAAATACAAATGATCGTTGAGGTTGATGATAGTTACATAGTGCCAATTTGTTGAGGATAGAACATTGTGTCAGTTTACCAGTTCTATGTAAATCCAGAAAAGATGAACAGTTGCTTTTTTGCGTTAATTTACAATTGAAAAAGCAGTTCTGTTGCCCTGAAAAATTTATCATTCAGTGGCGAACTAACTTTGTTAGCCTGAGAAACAATTCGCAATAATAGGAAATTATAATTCTTTTACTGAAGCTTCTACAGTTGTATTTAAATTCACGACCTGTTGCTTCTGCTGTTTACAGTTACTTCAGTATATGCATTAGACAACAACAGTTTGGCATTTTTGCACTGGTTAGTTTAGAGCATGTAGCAAATTGAAGATCTATTTACCTGTTATTGGATCCAAGAGCTTCTAGAGGAGTTTGGCCCCTCGTTTTTTTGTGTGTGTTTTATCGATGCATCTTTCTTCTGGTCTAGTATCTCGTGTCATCGCAATACGTGTGATTAATATATTTTTGTTACTAAATTGTTTTCTTATTGTTATGCATGCCATTTTAGATTTGACACCACTCAACTTTGCTAAAATTATTATATATGTATGTATATGCTTGTATAGATTGTCTAGTATTGTCTTCACTTCAATCTAAATATGTTTAGTATGCTAACCGCCAAATTTAGAAAAGGTTACTCACTTGGATTATAGGATGTCATCTATTTTCAAACAATAGGAGGTACATATCTCTAGATTATTGCCAGAGGCTATTTTTTCGCCAAACCAACTTTCATACATCAATTCACAAATAGAACTACATTGTAGCCAAATTAGTAAGTCTTGAAGAAATCTGTTGATACAATTGTTTTCATTAGGTCTTTTATGGAGTTAGTAAGGATCTTGTTGTGTGATAATAAAAGAACAAAGATACTGAGGTACTCGGCTCAAAATGTAAAATAGCAGACTTCCGGTTTAATCTGTTTTCACAGTGGTGTGTGTGTGCATGTTTCTCCTTTTCCGTGGTGCTTTATTTGCATCATTAGTGGTTTTGAAATAATGCTGCGTTTTTAAATATGTTTTGACCTACTGCAGGAAGAAATGCTATGCCGATTCTGCAATAGTATACATTTTTTTTGTTTTAGAATCAGTCGTGTACATTTAACTTCACTGGCTGAATGCACATCCGTCTCCTTTGTTATATACGCTTAACTTTTTTCTTCTAGATAGACTGTCGACTTGACATCACCGCGCAGGTCCATCTACTTTCTCCTCTCGGTTTTGGTCCTCTCTGGATCATTGAGGGAGGCACCTGGCTCTTATCAGATCCCACTGCTGCGGCGTGGATCGGAAGGACGATCGCCACACGTAGAGAACGTCCTGCTTCTCGGCGGACTTGTCTTTGATGTTGTACATGGTCGTCTCCGCCATCTTTACCAGGGCATAGCTGCGGCCGTCGTCGCCTGGGAGGCGCGCGATGAGAACTCTTAGCGAAGGGGATATCTTGAGCTTCATCCCAGGCTGGACAGGAGTCAGGGACGAAGGATGAGAGGGGATCTTGGTGAGGGACTGCTCGACGGCGTCGTAGACGAGGTAGACTGCGCATCTGCATCCATCGTACCAATCGAGAACGATCAGGTTAGCGTCGACGGCCTGTATGACACCATCGAAGGAACCTTCCCTCCAGACCGTCAGGTGGGACAAAGCTGGGGCCTCTGCAAGGTGCGCCTCCAAGCGCAGGCCCTCTTTCGACCCGAACCCATGCCACCTTACAATGCTCAGGGGGCGTGACGCCGGCGGCTCGGGCTTGGTTGCTTCCTTGCTGAGGGAGTAGCGGCGGTTGAGGTCATCGACCGTGCACACGGTGCAGCTCAACACGAGCGGCACGGAGCCAGGCATGGCTGACGCTTGTGTTTGGGGGCGCGGCCGCTGGGATGAGGAGAGACGGAGATTGTGGACAGAATTAGAGGTTGCTAAAACTGGCCCGCACGGATCACGTCAAATTAGCATAGCAAACGCAAAATTTATCGCTAATTCTGGCTAAGGGTGCGGGAAGCACTCCCTAAATTTCTGTTGACTACTCTATATACGATCTGTGCAATATATATAGGGCAATGCTACATCGAGGTCGACCTAGATTTTGCTTATTGCGAGGTCACTCCGACCAGGTTTTATTTCTGAAACAGGAAATAGGTGGACCACAAATACTTGCCAAAAGCGGTAATTGCTGGTCCCGGGAACCTGCGCGCATACGTTATTAATCCCAAGCCAGACCCAAGCCAGCTGGCTTGTACCTGTCTCCCAACGAGAACCACACCAAGTCACCTCTTTGCCGTTGCCGATCTGAAATCCGTGGCCTCAAAGCTACATCTAGATTCTTGCTCCAGCCGCCATGAAAACCAAGAATAAACTCATGAATTTCCGTTACATTTAGAGATGAAAAACTCATGGATTTGTGTTACATCACGACCATAAACCACATTTTTTTGGGTTCTACTGCTACATCCAAAAACAATTGTAGAGCCATCACCAAAATCAGTTAATGTAACAATTTCGATTACATGGAACTAATTTTTTTTTGCTTTACATGACAATGGCAATAGAAGGTAACAACAATACTAATGAATTTCCGTTACATCTAGAGACAAGAAAAACTAATGGATTTCTGTTACATCACAACCATGAACCACACTTTTTTTGGTTCTAGAAACAAATGTAGTATAGAGCCATCAGAAAAATTATTTAAGTGTAACAATTTCGGCTACATGTAACTAAAAATTGCTTTGGCTATATGTAATATTTAGTAAGATGCTCAATTGGATATTAGGATAGTATGAAAAATGGTATGCATGTAGTAAGATGGAAGATCATGCATGTAACATATTGGGACAGCATGAGAAACCAAAATACAGTTCCAGTTCCATCCAAGAGCGTTAGAACTACTTTCAGATTCTCCAGGCTACTACATCCAGATTCTCCATGCTACAACCAGCACGTACCTTGCTAGAGGATGTCACCGGAGAGACAAAAAGATGTAGCCAGAAATGCCAGGATCCGGCACGGAGATGGGAGGATGTAGCCCGAGGACCAAGGATCTAGCCAGCAGCTTGAAGATGTAGCCGGGGACTCGATGCTTTGGCCAGTGGCGCCAAGATGTAGCCGAGGATGCAACGATGTGGCCGGCGACACGAGGATTTGCTCGGTGACGCGACGATATAACCTGAGGAGCGTCAATGTAGCTAGGGGGACGATAAATTGACCGATGACTTGGCGATGTATCCTGCGACGCAAGATATGCTGATGGCACACTCAAAGATGTAGTCGACCACGCCGAGGATGTCACCGGCCCCATGAAGGATGTAGCCGCCACCGGTGAGATCTCCTCTAACACCTAAGAATGTAGCCGCCGCTGTGAGGTGCAGCCTCCTCCGTGCGTCAAAGTGCCAGTTTCCTACTGTGAGTCAAAGTGCCAGTTTCATCAAACAATAGAACGGCACCAAGCAAAGTATATTCATGAAACCGAAAGTCAGTACCAAACGGAGAGCAGCAGCAAACAAGAATTCAGTTCTGGCACAGTAAAGAAAACTGGCACGTTTCAGTATATTCATTCCAGAAAAACTAAAGTAACCTTACCATGAAAGTAACTACTAAAAGAGGGCTCTAATGAAGATCTTGAATAGGGAAATCGTCAACTTAAGTATGCCACTATAATGATAAAGAAACAAGTGAAACAGAATACTAACATTATTTGCATTGAATTTGTTAATTAAAACATGTAGACAGCATTGCCATTAGCGTTCAGTGTAGCTAGTGATGCTATCCACAGAAGCATGATCTGTTGCTATATGAGTTTGTACAGAACCACATTTCTCTTATTGCTGCATAAAGCAATGCATTGTTATTGATGGACTCCAAAAAAAGGAAGAATTGAGTGCATCATATGGAGCTACATTCGACGTTTTGAAACAAGAAAAAACACATGAATCAGGCGCACAAAGAAAACAATGAATTGCATCTAAAAACCCAGTCGTAACGTATTCGCATGAATGTATGTTTTCTAGATAGCGTTAGATGCCCCAGAACGAAAGCATCCAGGAATTACACGAATGAATGTAACAACTTCGCATAAATGTAAGTCGTAGTGGTACTATTTACTTCTTTTCCCTAGATTACACCTGTTTGTATTACATCTATTTTAATACTAAAAACCGTAAGCAATAGCATGTGGGGCAGAAAGCCAGGAAACAATCCATCCAAGAAGCCACATCTATTTTAAACCAGTAGTTCAAGGTTACGTCTACCTCCTTGTTCAGAATTCATCCTATCTGTTATATTTAACTAAGAAAATGACACACATAACAGACTATGTCACATCCTAGCATTAGCAGTTACATTCTAACGGTGAAGGTGCCCAGGCCAGGGGAGGGGGGGAGCACCTGTGGCGCGTCTGACCATGGATGGAGCGCCTCTGCGGCGACGAGCTCGTTGCGCCACAACCCAGCGACGTGGGCTACCTGGCGCTGGTCACGAGCGCCGCCACGACGTTGCCCGCTCATGGAGTCGTCTACGGCTGCCTCCGCATGCATCTCCGCGTTGATCCCAACCATCGCCTCCGGGAACGCCGCTGCCGGGATCCAAGGAGGTCGCCGCCTCCGTCGTCATCCCCCGCCGCCGTGAGGAGGCGCCGTGGCCGTTGAAGACAGCGAGGAGGTGGAGGTTGGGGTCACCCACAAAACGCGTGGCTATCTGGTACGCGTCCTGCGAATTCCGCGCCGGTGATTCCAAGTAGATCCTGTGGGTACTCCAGATCTCTGGTCGTGGAGGGGAATGGACAGAGAAATTAGAAAGGGGAAAGGCTGCAGAGACTAGTCAAGACGACGGGAGAAGAAAGATGATCCCACCTTCCATCGAGGCGGTCGCCGCGCCTTACTTAGCAAGCGCCGCAGGATACAGATCGTGCGGCCAACACATGTGACCTCGCTGGAAGTCCCGATCGAGGTCAATCTGGAATTAGAAATTGCGATATATATATGCACTACCTCACAAACCTAGCTAGTCCAAACCTACACGAACTCAAACTGCCTAAACAAGAAGAGACTACTCGCTATGCTACCACGTGAGCGATATTTAGCAGAATTCTGACAACAAGGAGATCTAACTAGCACATTTAAAACAATGGATTTCCTCATTAGTCTCGAGTTCGGCCCTTTAACTATTTTTTTGCATATAAACAGGATGCTAACCTTGTTTCGATGATCCTTCGGACCCTTCTTTTGGATGTAAGAAATACTTGAAATTTCATGTTTGTAACACTACAAAATCAAACACATTTTTATAATTTCTTATGTGCTTTATGATGGTTCCATTTCCTTCCTATATGTTACTGCATGATGTGAGAAATCCTTGTTAGCTTACGGGATGCCAACAAAAGTACTCCCTCCGTCTCATGAAACTATTTGAGATTTGTCAAAATTCGGATGTATCTAGACACTAAATGGCATCTATATATATATATATATATATATATCCAAATTTTGATAAATCCCAGACAAGTTTCGTGAGATGGAGGAAGTATATGTTACTGAATATTGTGCATTCATTTATTTTAATCTATTAAAAATATGAATTAGTGCTAGGAGGAACTAGACACTAAATGATATAGTAGAAGCGGGATCTTGGCGTGAGAATTCCAGAAATTCGTTCCTGACAGGATTCGAACTCTGGGCTATACTCACGTCCTCACTTATTTTAATCTATTATAAGTCAAGTAGTTGAGTAGTGTTGCGCTGGCTAACAGCCTGAATGTTGCTGAATTAACAATATCAATAAATATGGTTCCTGCACCGATTGATGCAAATGTGGGCTATTATTTGTTACCCTCTTTATAGGAAAACATAATACATTTTTAGCAAATCATGTATGTCTTATCTGAAATTGCGGAGCAAAAAAGGAAGGGTTTCACTTCATCACTGCCGATGATATCCTCAACGTATCAGTCACAATCCAATTACATGAACCCCAAGCTAAAAGAAGTTAATTTTCTGTTGCGTGCATGTGGAGTACGGTAATGAAATGTTAACCCTAGGGTGAGTTTTGATTTGGAAGCGTAGGTGGTGGAGTGGTCCTAAACACATGCTTCCTGCAGTTCTGGAAGATGCTGTCGTAGATGAGGTCGAACTGCACTCCTCCTCTGTGCCGGTTGATCACAAACGTCATGTGATCCGCCTCCACGATCTTGTAATACCAGATGCCCGGCTGAAGTGGGTGGCAATCCGAATCATACTCGACGAAGAGGCTCGGATGCTCTACCGGAATCCGAGGGTGCGTCATCGAGAATGTGTTCAGCGCACCGTCGTTGTCCTCCCAATCTTCATCCCTACCATCAGACCTCCAAATTAAGTGAGACTTGAGTAATAACAAGGTTCAACTATGAACACTGCCTACTGAACTCCCGACCTGTAGCCTTCGCAGGGGGGCTCCGCGTCGGTGGGGTGGCGCCACCGGCACATCTGCAAGACGCGTATGAACAGCAGCGGGTGGATACACAGCACGCCGGAGGGCACGGTGACGCCGTGCACTCTCGCCGTGCGCCTGCTGGCGTAGCTGAAGTAGAAGGTGCTGGGGAACGTGCGCACGCCGGCGTTCATCCTCGCGGCGCCCTGGACGGTGAGGTCCGACATGATCCAGTCTCCCGTCGCGAACGGCCCCCTGGTGCCGGCGAGGAGGCTGGGCAGGACCGACAGGCCGACCACGCGCCACGACATGTCGAAGTGGTCGAAGCCGAAGTCGTAGTAGCGCTTGAGCCAGGGCGAGTCGAGCCAGTGGTAGAGGGTGATGCCTACCCGACAGACGTGTGCCAGGCAGATGGGCCTCAGAGACCTGCTATCTTCTGGACGTATTCCGTCGAGGTAGGATCGCGTGGTGCCGTTGAGTGCACCGGATAGGGAGGTGACGCTCATCACCCAGTTCTCAGCGGTGTCCTCGTACCCCTCGAACGCCTGGAGAGAGATGATTCAACTTGTGAGTTCACTCCATATAGTATGTAGTATCTCTAAGTTTCAAAATACTTTGTGTAATTGTAGAGATGGTACTGCATACACTAGTACCATACTTATGATACAATGCATAATATCATATACCGATATACATAATTTTAGTCCTACATCTATTAGGAAGGTTCTTACACCATGATATAAGCCTTAGATTCAACTAGAGTTTAATTGAAAAGAACAAACATAGTTCAGTGGACTTGGTTGAGATTTGAGATGTAAAATGTAATCCCTCGATCCGCGTGATTTCCGTTGAGTTAAACAATGACAGCACGAACAGATGTACAAGTTACCCGCCACTTTTACCGTTATGGATCCCTAGACCGCCCGTGTGTTGCGGATTTTCATAATCTAGCCATGTAAGCTAACTGTCGGACTGCCATCTTTGCGGAGTGTGGAGGACACTTAGCAACACCTTTACCGATTGCTTGTTTTGTGCCACTCGGGTAAGGATTTTGACACTCGCGACTTTGTATTTTTGCCGAGTGTTCACGAAAATACATGCGACAAATATTTTGACACTTGGTAATGTTGTTGTTTCTAACAATGTAGGGTTGTTATCAAAATCTTAGCTGCTGAACCACTTCATAATTCGGTAGAGTGGATTTTTTGGAACCTAGGTATGTCAAAACCCACTTCTAAAATTTAGCTTGAAACATACAAAGTTAAGTGGATTTCGTAGTTCTTGGTGAATAAATAATCAAATTAGTGCTCAGTCAACAATGGAAGCGTCGGATTTCCTTCGTGAGTCATGCACAAAGAGTTGCATATCGGGTTATAATTGGAACCGAGATTTCTCAGTTACACACAAATTGCACATGAGTTGCACCTAAGTTGGGTGATGTCATCTAACCGAAACTTAAGTTACTTCTCGGTGAGAAAGAATTAGTGGCGGTCATTTTCTTGTTTTCATGAAATCCAATGCTTGGTCATACAGTAGTAGTTTTCGAAAAATTACATGTACTTTCAACTCGCATATTATGTATGATTTTTTATATTAGTTTTCAAAACCATACACATACATTTTTTATGTTAAAAGTGAATATGCTGGAATCAAAAAAAAAATTGTTGGCATGGATACCTAAATGGATTGACCTAACCCTCTAGATTTCGCGTGTGCGGCATGCATATGTATGCATCACTTGCACGTCATTATCTCCTCCAACAGGTCCAACAGACCCTCTCCAAGCAGCAACAATCCTAACAAACCCTAACAATGTCCATCTTGTGTAATTCTGAACGTGTGATTTCTCCTCAATCTTGCAGCTCTTCAATCGGTTATAATTGATGCCAAACGGAGTTTATACCGTGTGTTTGACTTGACTGTATGTACCTTGTCATGCAGCATCTGCTGCAGGAGCCGGATGACCTGCGCGCCGGCCGAGTGGCCGACGAAGTGGGCCGGGTGCTCCTCGTCCCACATTGGGTAGTGCCCTGAAATTCAGATTCACAGACAACGATATATCGAACTGAACTTTCATCACAACCAAACGGATGAACTAGTCGACAGATTCTCACCGCGATGGTAGGCTCTGCCGAAGCGAGCGTGCCCGTACATCTTGCTGTGCTCCTCCCCGTAATCCACCTGGCCTCCTTTCAGGTAGTAGAAGAGCTCCCGAGCCCTGTCGTGCACGCTCGTCAGCGAGCCTAGGTCCGGCACGAGCACCCGGTCGTCCTTCTTCTCCGCGCCGGCGAAGTACGACAGCCCGCCCAGCCGCTGAGACGAGCATGCAGCAGACACGATTCCATTAGCAAGATGATGGCAGGATTCTTGACAGGCCAGGTAAAGCATTACGTACACCTTTGCCGAAGCCGAAGACGCCGTGGACCAGCACGATCGGGGGCACCGCGCCATCGAGCACGGCGTCCTCGTCGTCGCCGGCGTCCCTTGACGCTGTGGCATCGGTATTGCGACCCTCCACCAGAGCTCGGGATAGGAGGTCGCGGCCCACGGCGGCAGCGAAGATGTAGAATCCGTAGGACAAGTGGAGGGCTGCGCTGACGAGAAGCTCAGCCAGGTCCAGGGCGCCTAGCAGCAACGATCTCACGAACTTCTTCATTGTCATCGACCCAGTTCTCTGCTCTGCTTAGCCTAGCTTCGCTGTGCCTGCTAGGCTTTTTCTGCTTTGCAAGTTTTTTGGAGGGAACATATCCGATCAGTTAGTGCTCAGGGGTTACGGTCGACACCACGCCACTCTCGTGCTGTCCCGTGCTGTCCTAGGCTTGCTTCCTTGCCGTGCGGATTTAAGATGAACTAGATGGACACGCGAGCTTCGCCTCGCCGCCTGCATCACATTTGGCACAACGTGGCTAGTTCAATGCATTTGACGGCGGTAGCTTTGTTTTGAATTTGTGTTGCTACACGTGGTTATTCCGATCAGATCATACAGATTCTGAGGTTAACTGGTTATATGGCACTGCAACTATTGGCAACTGAAATCATGCCATTACATAAAGGACTCTTGGAAATATGCCATTACATAAAGAAATCTTGGGAATATGCCATTTTCCACTTAAATGACATTAACAGTTCAAAACAGCCTGTATAGGTGTGTTTTTTTTATACTGACCACCCACCTTTGTGCCTAAATGATGCATCATCAGGAGGACAAAATAAGGCCAGAAACATGCAAGATTTTGGCCCTGACTTCATCATATCCTTGTCCTGTTCCATTGGAACAATACTGACATTCTGAGATTCATAACCAAAATGTTCACAAAATCACAGGCCAAAGGAACACTCCAACTGGTGAGATCGAGCTGCCAAGGGGATTGGGGAAGGTGCCCAAAGGAATAGACGAATCAGGTTGTTGAAGCAAGAATCCATGGCCATGTTCCCCTCCAGCAGCAGCCATCGGCCACTACCTTCTTCTCCAACAACAACTGCTCGTTGGCTTGCTCTCCAGCTGCAACTGTGGCAGGCTTCTGAAGTCCTGAAATCTGCCTCTTCAACAACCCATGAGAAATAGAACACTAACATGCAAAGTCCAAACCAACACTGAATTTATGTGCTCAGCCAACCAATCTTTATCTAGCTGCCTTTTTTCTGGGGGAAATACAAATATTGCTCTCAAGTTGATCTAAGGATACATGGTTCATCAGTATGTAGACTATTCACATATGGAGATTGTGTGTCTTCACATTTAAACAGACAATAACACATATACATCCATGAATTGCCTATAATTTTTCAGTCAAAATACTCCAAAGTGCTGGAAATTTCCATCCATATGCATACTTCTTGTAGGAAGAGTGTGGTCACTTTGGATCAGCATACTAAGAACTGAATACAACAACCAATGAACCATCTATGGTAATTATACATAGACTGATACTTAGCCGAACTTATGCCATGCATAGATGGCAAAGTAAAAGATCAAGAAATAAATAATCGGTCATAATATGCAATGATTGTGGAGTACACTTCCGATAGTATGCCCTCTTGCTTTCATCACATTCCTGGATCATTCCCTAAGGGCCTTTTTGGATTGTAGGGTTTTCATAGGATTCTTGGAGGATTTGAATCCTAATGAATTTTGTTGAGCGGAATAATTATTAGACCAACCAAGATCATCTCTATGCATGCACATACTGATGAATTTAGCAAGCAGCCATCCCTGAAGAAAACGAATCAAACTATTTGAAAGCACAATCTTGCCAAGGAAACCTGAATGTAGACTTCATCAGCCATTGTTAACATTGTTAGATATAAGAACAGATTCAAAGCGACAAATCATTCTGCATTTTCTTTGAAGAAAAACACACCAGGATATAAAATAGAACATGATTATCCTGTAAATTTTCCTTTATTCCATTTAAATCAAAAGATGGAAGTGCGTAAATATCAGATAATACTATTCAGGAATCTATATAGTTAGTTTTTGGAGAAACAACAAACAATGTTACTATTATTATCTTTTGGAATATCGTATAATATAAAGAGAGAACATGACAACATTGAAAACTCCCTTTATGTGCAAGATATGATTATTTGATAGTTTGTTCAGCATCATCTGTTGCTTACCAATCTAGTTCTGATTTACTTCCCGGTTAAAAGAAATTCTGAAATGTTGTATCAATGACATAAAATAGGAGTAAGGAAAAAAGGAGAAGCTTGTGGGAAAATGGGTGGGCAATATGTTAATTAGAACTTTTACATGGGTAAGAATGTGCAAAACGGTGAATATTATCTTCATTAACTTTATATTGCAAATATATGAGAATTGAGATACTAAGCAGTCTCGTATTATTTTGAAAAGCGTTAGAGAAATAAGGGAAAATCATAATATTCGACGTATCTATAGCAAATTGAATACAATGAGCAATTCCGAGATAATAGCTAATATGGATTTTTGGGTTAAAAAAAGGTTCTTATAATCTTTCCTTTTTTTTTGAGATCACTTATAATGTTTCCTATATATAGGAGTTGGTCTGACTGATCTGGTATTGCCAAAAGGGAAAACTATTGGAAGCTAAAATTATAGGACGTGCTACTCCACACATTTTTGCATGCAGCCTCGTGAATTATATTTAATTCAGAACATGGAACAACTGTGAAGTGGTAAGAAAAAGACTCATGATGTATTGTCATTTCTCATATCAAAGTACTAAGAAGAAACACACAAGGTTTTAGTTATCTTGTTTTATTCTCTGCTTCAATACAAAAGACATATACTAACTCTGATTTCTTAAGGCAATTACAAAAATCAAGTACCACTATGACTGTATCAATAAAGTAGCTAATATCCTAAGGTACCTGCTAACATCATTAGCTATAGAGAAAAAATCTGTAGACTCTAACGCATCCACAGTTTAGTACACCATGAGCTCCAACATTTGAATGCAACATGCAGGAAAGAAAATTTTCAGATGGACTACCATTGCGATTCCACAATTCGATATCCATATGTCTTACGTGTTTCGAAAGTGACATCCAAGAAATTATAGACCATTTTAGAGAGAGACTTTACTTTGGATATATAGCGTAATCGGTTTATCTATAGTAAACCGAAAGCAAAATGTAAATGACTCATATAGAGCATGCTTCAGGTAATTAGGTTATTATAACAAAGCCAAGTGTGTCAAGCGTTATGTTATTATTAAAGAACTGAAGACACAAGTTAATCCCTGAACTGTTGCCATAATAAGAAAATCTTATTCAGATATGTAATTTTGAAGTACCCTACTCTTGAACTATGGATCAGTTTCCAATTTCTGGATTGTTCTCCAGAACACTATGCGGTTGATATTTAATTAAGATAATCATGTCCTAACATAGTAAGTTACCTATTTACAAACATACATCTCAAATAAGCTGATAATAGTTACTGATAAATAAGTAGCAAATATACGTGCGATCTAAAAGCGAACAAAGATCATAAGCCACCTAATTTTATGCCAAGAAATAAAGAGAATGAAAGAGGTTCTCATTGATCAATACAGTAGACATGTTAAGAAACAATGAATTAAACAAAGCAATGAAATGTATTACCACTACAGGTGTTTTCTAGGGAGTTCAGTAAAGCTGCCATGCTGCGATTTTTATGCTGTAAACTTCCGAATCTTCCGAGTGATCGATGGAAAACAAACGTATAAGTCAGCAACAACAATCCCAAGTCAGTGACCACCAACACTAATGGATAGAACCGATGCTGAGTAAAGTGTCAGATTCTTACCCCATCTTATTCCTACTACAATGAAAATCAAAACGCCCGGTTATTTGTCTTTTATTCATATACATGTTCTTAAGCATGAAATAATAAAGTAATTTTTGAAGCCATAATCAGATCATTTAATGGTAAAGAAGAGCTTCTAAAAAAATATGCATAGTAAAGGAATAACATGCCACTGCAGTGTACTATCTTTTACTTTTTACTGGCAAATTTTTTGTGCTTTTGTTGCTCAAGCCAAAAGGGCTTCCACATCGCCTAATATCTGACAACCTTCCATGCATTATATCGCATAAGGATAGTAGCAATCGCTACGACAAAAATATAGTATCAAATAGTCCCTACAGGTTCTGAAGTAAGTCCCATAGTTACACTACCTAGTGTCCGAGGGGCTGCCTAATTGAAGCTCTCTTATGGCTGAATAAAGAATCATTCACAGTAGGAAATTAAACTGAAAATTAGATGACGACTGACGACAAATAGCTAGCAACCGAAATATATAGTGGCTACCTTGGAAATATGCACCCTGAGGCTTCTATGAACCCCAGAACACTTGATACAAATGAACGCACCAAACGTTAATGACTTGCAAACACCACATCATTGGAAGATTGAGAATAATGTGAAGCACTCGGTCTCAAATATAAAAGTGTTACCTGATAAGAAAAAAAAATGCATAGGACTTTAACTTAATTTTCTTCCAAACACAGGTGATATTAAACAATTAGAAATCAGTTTCACACTCGATGTTTCTCTAAGATGTACAATGATTATACACTGCAATTTTTCTTATAAAAATATGGAAACACCTTACAGGTACGAATACTTACAGCCATTTTGGATCTGGAGCACCACAGTCGGCGCAAGATCTGTCGGCTGGTCAGTCGACGCAACATCTATCGGCTGGTTGGCTTAAAAGGCGATCTAGTCTCTTTGTCGTAGCAATTGGCCCTAGTAGTAATAATGGAACTTGATTGGCACAGTGCAACTAATAGTGGATGTATATGAGAAAGGTCATCTAATTATTTATATAGTGCACAATGGGATTTAGCTTCATCTATGCAGAGATAGACTAAGTTGTTTTAGGAGAGTGACAGGACTTGAAACTAATAGGCAAAATGCAGCTAGCAATAAATTAAAACGAAAGATTGTTCATGATATGCAGTTCGTATTTACTTATTAGATCTTGCAGATGTTGTCCTATGGGTGGTTATCCAGATCATCAAGGCACATTGGTACAATGTAAAAAAGGATCCATTTTGATAAACCAAAAGGTAAGATGAAGGTAAAGCCTGTCCACAACGCTGAAATTAATAACCAATAGGTGTTGCAATTCCAGGTGAAAGCCACGGCCGGGAGCTGCTGGTGGAGAGGCAGGTGGTTGTCCATGTCGTTCCTACCTCTGCGCCCTGACCCGCAAGATCCCTCCACGCCGCCGGGCATGACCCACGATGCGGGGAGCTGCAGCAGCTGGAGAACAAAGATGGGGTGAGGTGAACCACCACTAACAGCCTACCACCTGCCGCTCGAGGACGGCTCCGCCTGGAGCTGCTGGCAGGCAGAGAGGCAGGCGGCCGTGGACGGCGGCCGAGGCCGGGAGCTCAAGCCATCCGGCGCCAAGGACATCGGCCGTGTAGGCGCTCAAGCCCTACGGCGCACCTCCCTCTTCCTCCACTCCCTTCTCACCCGTGGACCTCCGATCCGACGACTGGGCGGCGACCTTAACTGGACGGGGCGGCGGCCAGAAACCCTAGAGTGCCCTGCCCGGGAGAAAGAGGAGAATGAGTGTGGGGCTGGTTCTAGGGAGCGGATGGGGGTGCGAGTGTGCGACGCTGCGAGGGCCTACCTCCGGGACGGGGCACGCGTCGAGCGGCACCGGCAAAGGAATCAGCGGGAGGCACGTATCACCGCAGACCCACACCACAATGTAAACGTCATCAGGCCATCGGCCGAGCGCTGAGAGGCCACCAATCTCAACAGGATTACTTGTTTTAAAGAATGTTTGGATGACGTGTGGGGCCATGCTCGGTTTTCCCATCATATAATCATCATCCATATCACATGGAATAATCTATGGAACAAGTTTCTTAGTCTTGGCATTGTGACTCAAATTAAAATTAGGGAGAATCTTCTTTGATATTCATAGATCTATGGTCTGGTACCTATTTTTTGTTTGTTTTCAAATAAGTAGAAGATTGCATCCTAAAAGAAGAAAGAGTTTGAAAACCTCTAAGATTTTTTTTTAATTTTCATCGTAGACAGCTCATGTATATATATCTATCATGTACTGTTGTGAATATGACCACGGCAGGTGCTAGAGGGTGCAACACTTCGTTGATGCGGGAGCAAGGCGACGTAGCCATCTGCGGAGCAAGGTGCACAAGACGCAATAGTTTACCCAGGTTCAGCACCTCCGGAGAGTAAAAGGCCTACGTCCTGCTAGATCTATTACTCAGTGGAGAATTACAATGGGGTGGCTCAGTCGGCTGGGGTACCGAGAGCTACAGAGGTGAGATCGGATCTCTAATGGGGTGTTATCTAGGGTCTAGCTCGGGGGTTTATATAGGCACACCCAATCTAGGGTTACATGAGGATAACTACAAATCGTATCAGTATCATATCAGTTACTACGAATCCGGGATTTGTTACCCCATGCTCAACTTGAGCTCCAGCCACCTGGGCCCGCAGTCTAGTCGCCACCCTGAGGTTTAGGCCAAGTCGCACCAGGGTTTTAGGGCTAGTCGTCTTCGTCGACTGGAGCACTCCCTGGGTCTTCTCTCCTGCGGCGAGCGAGACCGATGATGCACCCCCTTGGGCATATCCCCATCAGTAGTCCCCGAGCGCGTCGTGATTCAGCAAAAGCTTGAGGCAGGGCGCGAAGAGGCTTGGCGATGGATTGATGCGAATCGACGGCGAGCTCCTGAAACAGAAGAAACAAACAGGACCTCAGTCCTTAGTCGTAACGAGCCTGTAAGAGTTATCCAGTCGGCGTATGCTAGTCGATATATGTCAGTCAGCGTACGTGTTTTGCTGAGAACTAGTCGGCGAAAGCTAGTCGGTGTGTGCCAGTCAACGCAGGCCAGTCGGCGTGAACCGTCCAGGGGACGCACGTGGTGATTTCAACGGCTAGTTTCACGTTGACCGAGGCGCGAGCCATTGCTCCGTTGTTGACCGTTGGGCCTGACGTGATGGGTAACGACTAGTTAACGGCCCCACAGATATCTCCGCCACGAATCTCGGCCGTTGATCTTCGGGCACCGATCGCGGGGCGGCATTGAACGGCTGATCTCCTTCCTTATCCGGGGCGAGTGATAGAGTATAAAGGGCCAGCTGTGACCTAGTGAGAGCCACTTCGCCCCACTTCTTCTCCTTCTTCTCCATTTCTCCGCTTCTCCATCTGCAACCTCCAAACCTTCTCCGCTCGAGCTCCGATCATTACGATGGTGGCGAAGGGGTGGACGAAGTCCAAGGTGACCAAGGAGACCCTTATTCCATACATCTCCGCGGGCATCATCCCTGAGATGGCCCACGAGAGGTGGCGGGTGCCGGCGACGAACGAGACGGAGCCGCTGCCGCGGACGGGGGAGTTCATGATCTTCATGAGCTTCCTCGACCATGGTTTCACGGTGCCGAGCTCGGACTTCCTGCGGCAGCTGCTTGCCTTTTACAACATCTAGATCTTCGACCTTGGTCCGCATAGCGTCCAGCAGATCTCGATGTTCGTGGTGCTGTGCGAGTGCTACCTGGGCTGCCCGCCCTACTTCCCGCTATGGGTCTCCATCTTCCATGGGCGGGCCGCTCGGCTGAGCAAGAGGCTCGGGGGCTACTCCCATCGGGAGCGCTAGTCACGCGCCCGATAAAAAAAATGGAAGCCTCGTCGACAATGAAGAATAAACCCGAAGACATCAACATCAAGATCTTCGAGTAGTACAACTTGAGTCTATGCATGGCTGCAAGCACCCGCCCATAGACTCGGGGGCTACTCCCATCGGGAGCGCTTCGCGCACCCGACAAAAAGAAACTTCGACTCTGCATAAATCACAAGATTCAAGACTCAGTAGAAGATCAAGACATTCGGATGATGGCAACTTTAGTCCCTGCCTGAAGCTTCACTTCGGCCAGACACTCGGGGGCTACTGATGTGGGCATAACCCTACTCGACATTGCCAAACCGGTGCAGATTATCAAGATGGACCAGCACAAGGACTCGATAAGCTGGACCTACAAGCGTTAACAACTTGGACTACAAGGAAAGAAGACTCCAATATGAATCCTACTAGGACTCTTGTAAACCCTAGCTTGGCTGATATATAAAGCCAGGCAGGGGCACCCCTTAGGGACAGGCATATTTCAGAAACATAAAACATAGGGTGACACGCCTAGACAACACAACCCACAGATTAGAACTAGACTAGATCCAACAACTCCGCCTATGGCGGCCCCCTGTACACATATATTCATATAGTGGATTGCTAGCAGGACGTAGCGATCCTCCACCGTGGGGACGTGAACCTGGGTACGTCGTGTACCGCCTCGCTCCCGGAACTTCCATCGTCGCCTTTCTCTAAAACCCAAGCCCCTCATGGTGGGCATTGCCGAGGAACCGCCTCGTCACCATGGCTCATCCCAAACAGCGGGATCACTTTCCAGGTGAAGTCCGGGGAGGCCTTCATCGACATGGCGCTCCCGAAGAAGGCGCAGGTACAGTTGCGCAAGTACTGGTTCTATGTGAAGGAGCACACGCCCAAGGGCAACGACTCCATCGCGCAGTACTCGCCCGAGCCTAGTGTGCCACGGCGACTGAACGTGTGGTCGCTGCCTTGTGAGCGGGAGGAGGTGGTGAAGGAGATGCGGACGGCGATCCAATCGCTGAAGGACGCGGGACTGACCGCCGCCAACCTCTACAACTGCTGGCTCGCCCGGCGGTTGATCCCTCTGCAGAGACGGGGCCACAATATGTGGGAGTACAAGGGGCAGAACGACTGCACCCGCTCCACCGCCGCCGAGTGGACCGAGGCCGAGTACCAGAAGGTGCTCGCCAAAATCACCACGGCGACGTTTACTTCGTTCGACGCCGAGCTGCAGCCCTTCTCGGAGGACAAGCCCCCACCCGCGGTGAGTGACGATTGACTTCTCTTGTAGCAAGTAGACATAATTCTACGTGCGACTAACTCATCTCTTGGTCTTGATCCAGCGGTGGCAGAAGATCACCAACCATCTGCCGCCACTCGCCGGGAAGGAGCCCCCGGAGATGATCGAGGGCGAGGAGGGCGACGAGGAGGAAGAGGAGGACGAGGACGACCGCACGGAATCTGATTCTGAGGCGCCTAGTCAGGAAGTTGCGGGCAGCGCCCGCGGTTTGAAGAGAGGGGCGGCTTCGTCCTCGCAAACATCCCCGGAAGAGCCTGCTGAAGAGGAGGAGGAGACGACCTCCCCGCCCGAGGGGAAGACAACTGCTGGTTGTCCCGACGAGCCGCAGCCCAAGCGGCTGCGACAAACCATCCTAGAGGGAGGAATGGCGCTCCAGCGCCCTCTCGGAGCGGCGATCAGGGTGGAGGAGCGGGTCGGCCCGGGCGTGAAGACGCTGCCGACGGTGAAGTAAGTGACGTGTACTTTTCCTGATTGGGTCGTTGGTAGTGAAGCTCGGGCTAACCATAGCATCCTACAGGGCCAAGCAGAAGGTCCTGAAGAAACCCGTGCCCATGTGTGGGGCGGCCGCGACGAAGGCAGCGGAGGCGAAGAAGGCCGCCGAGTCGAAGAAGGCGGCCGACGAGAGCGGCCGATGAAGTCAGCAATGACGCGACGGCGTCACAGGTGGAAGCAGCGGCGGCGAAGAAAGCCGCCAAGGCCGACGATTTGAAGCAGGCCCACGAGGCCGACGCGGCACAAAAGGTCGCCGAGGCTAAGGTAACGAAGGAGGCCGCCGAGGCCGAGGCAGCGAAAAGGATGACCAAGGTCGAGGGGACCACGACGTCGAAGGGTTCCGAGGCAGAGTCGCCAGACATGGCGACTTCGGTGCTCAAGGAGCAGGTTGTTCCCAAGGGGGCCAAGGCGACAAGGGGTTTTGGTATAGCGTCAACGGCGTCGCACAAGGAGCGGCGGTCGAAGATGGCGGTGGACCCCACACGTACTGGCAACTCGCCTGCGCCTAAGGTGGAGACGGCGTCGACCGAGGCGATGATGCACGCTCCCGCCCGGAAGACGGAGAGGAGCTGCGCACAGCCAACCAGATGCTGATGGCTTCCCTGAAGTTTGCCGAGATGCACAGAGCTCTCGGCGATCTTCACGTGGTAAGTAACATGTTTGTGGAGTATGGCCTCCTCCCAGTCCTCGAGGGTCGACTTGGGATGAAGGGGCGAGTCGAGTCTCCAGCAATTTGGAGCCAGACGACTGACGTTTTCCCTATTGTTTGCCCTTGCAGGCTGAGGTGAAGCACCTGACCGCGCTGGTGGAGGAAGCAGCAAGGAAGAATCGCTCCCTCATCGCCATCGACAGTAAGTTGTCTGTCATTTTTATTTTCCTCTTCTGTTCGTGTCAAGTGGGTTGTTCTTCAATGTGGTGTTTGATGTCTACGGGTCTTCTATTCTTGTAGACAGTGTTGGGCCTCCAAGAGCAGAGGTTTGTAGAACAGCAGCAAGTTTCCCTTAAGTGGATCACCCAAGGTTTATCGAACTCGGGGAGGAAGAGGTCAAAGATATCCCTCTCATGCAACCCTGCAACCACAAAGCAAGAAGTCTCTTGTGTCCCCAACACACCTAATAGGTGCACTAGTTCGGCGAAGAGATAGTGAAATACAGGTGGTATAAATAAGCAGTAGCAACGGCACCAGAAAAGTGCTTTGCCCGGGACGATAAACAAGCGGTAGTAACGCAGCGGTAGTAACGCGGTAAAACGATAAACAAGCAGCGATAGCAGATATTTAGGAACAAGGCCTAGGGATCATACTTTCACTAGTGGACACTCTCAACATTGATCACATAACGAGAATAGATAAATGCATACTCTACACTCTCTTGTTGGATGATGAACACCATTGCGTAGGATTACACGAACCCTCAATGCCGGAGTTAACAAGCTCCACAATTCAATGTTCATATTTAAATAACCTTAGAGTGTAAGATAGATCAACACAATTACACCGAGAACTAACATAGCATGCACACTTGTCACCATCACACTATGAAGGAGGCATAGATCACATCAATACTATCATAGCAATAGTTAACTTCATAATCTACAAGAGATTACAATCATAGCCTACGCCAAGTACTAACACGGATGCACACACTGTCACCATTACACCGTGCAGAAGGAATAGAGTACTTTAATAACATCACTAGAGTAGCACACAGATAAATTGTGATACAAAACACATTGCAATCATAAAGGGATATAAATAAGCACTTCACTACGCCATTCATAACAGTGAATAAGTATTCTGTGAAATATAGCCTAAGAGACCCACATGGTGCACACACTGTCACCTTTACACACGTGGGACAAGGAGTCTCCGGAGATCACATAAGTAAAATCCACTTGACTAGCACAATGACATCTAGATTACAAGTGTCGTCGTGGTGAACGAGCAGATGCCATAGGATGGCTTAAGTTGGGGCCGAATGGACGTATGAGGATTCGGGGGAGGGTTTACGATTAGATGGGAAGAACTTCCGGATGCTTTCCTCAAGAACACAACCAAAGGCCGGTACACAAGAAGAGAGACAAGAGGAAGAACTCTTTACTAGATCGCTAACTTCATTGATCTCAACATGGTTACAAGTTCTTGTTTTCTGATCTCTCTGTGGTCTCGCGCCCGTAGGAGGCAGTACCCCCTCTCCTTATATAGGGGAGAGGGTGGCTTACACTGGAAGAAACCCTAATGGCATCTTAATTTGACTAGACAAACTACTTTACAAAGCTACTTTAATCATAGATGACACCGGAGTCTTCTTTAATCAGAGGCGCTGACGTCCTCCGGCTTCTTTGACCGTCATCCTTCTCTTTATCGTCAGCCCTTCGTCTAAAGTTACTTTGCTTAGCTCATCTTTGTCTTCTAGCTCTGGAGAGAATCTTTGACCAGTCCTGCCGACGGAGCTCTCCTTTCCGGTATCTTCTTTACCGGGTTCGGCATACCCCCTTGGGGATACCGGCCTAGCTTTGCTTTCCCAAATTCCTACCGGGCTTACGGTAAGAACATTAAACCGGTATCTCGATGGTTCAAACCATCCGGTTTGGCATGCCTTTGGCATACCGGGGTTATCCCCCCAACATTAGTCCCCGAAGCTGGTATAGCCTGGAGGATTCTATCCTACAGACCATGCCAGGTTCTCATCTCCTTAGGATACCGGTTTAATTACTCAATGTCTTGAGCTTAGTTCCGGCACCTTTACCCTTGTTCTTTCTCTTCTCTTTGCAAGGCTCGTTCCGGCATCTCTCTTTTCCGGTATCATGTGTCTTTACTGCTTCCTCGGCGAAGTCGAGAATATCTCGGGCCCCGCGCCTGACAGAGACATGCGCACTGTGACTGTCGCGCCAGTGTCAGTTGTCACTTCGTTTCGACTCCCGCGCGCCCATTTAAAGCAACGCAGCGGATCCCACTACCTCTTCGGAATTCCGTGCGTGCCTCCGTGTGGCTCCCTATTTTCTCGCGTGTATCCCCTCGCCACGTGGCGGCCCAAGGCGCGAACCGTCGCGGGCCGCGAGGCGAACCGCCGCGGCCCAGCGGTTTCCTGCCCACCTTCTCTCTCCTTTATAAACACAACCGCCCCTTCTTCTTCATCTTCTTCGCATTCTCCTCCTTCGCGCACAGAGCTCCACGCCTTTGCGCCTCCGCCGCTCTCCGTCCGCCGTCGCTCGTTCAAGCTCCGGCGCCCGGCGAACTCACGCCGTGCCTCCGCCGGACTTCGCTGCGCGGAGATCTTCGGCAGCAACTTCCTTGCTCCCGCCGCATTTGTGCTTCTTCACGAGCTTCTCCGCCTCGCCGTCGACGGTGCTCCCCGGCGACCGCAGGTCCGCTCCGCCGCCAGCAAATACTTCCCTCAGCGACTCCGCCGCTTAAGGTTGGTACCAATCTTGTTTTACTCGTCCTCTGATTGCTTTCCAGATCTTGGGTCTTTAGTGTTCTTATTTCCTCTTTTTCTTTGGTTTTCTTCTTACTCGTAGATCTTCAGGCGGGGTCCAAGTCTGGGATTCTTGTTTTTTCGCCTCCCCTTGCAATGTACGACGAGGAATCCTCCTCTGCATCTTCTTCTTCCCTTTCTCTCAAGCGCCGTAGACCATCTCCCGGTGAATCCACGGCTTCGGATCCGATGGAGACCGATTCGGCAATCAGCGGGAATCCGGTAGCCATCAAGAGTCCGGTGGCCACCTAGAATCCGGTAGCTTTAGCCAAGCTTCGGTAGCCCAACCTCTAGCAGCTCCAGCCAATCTTCGGCGAGGAGCCTTCCCCAATCACCCGCGGAGCCTGGATGGGTTCCAGTGTTACCGAATTCGAGATCGATTGGTTATACCGGTCTCGACGGATTCCGGAAGGAGTTTCTTGCCGGATTCCGGATGGCGAAATCGAACCGGATCCTGAAGATGACGAATATGTTGTCTTTCTTGCTCACTTTGAGCGTGGCTTCGGCCTTCCTGCCTCCCCTTTTTTCCGGGAGTTTTTAGATTTTTACAAACTCTAACATCACCACCTTCCTGGAAACGCCATCTTCTACCTCTCTTGCTACGCCACCTTCATGGAGGCCTACATCGGCATTCGTCCCACTCGTGAGACGTTTGCCCGCTTCTTTGCTCTTCGGATCAATTCCGTTCAGGGCAAGGATATTCCTAAACCCAAGCCCCCCGTTCAGTGCGGGTCTTGCATTATCGGCTCCCGTCAAGGGAGCCCCTTTTAAGTTTTCCGGCCTCGAATCTTGCCGGTTGTGGCAAGGGACTTTCTTCTACGTGAAGAACACCGGCCGTGCCGATCTCATCGATCTTCCTCCCTTCGAAGCGGGGCCCCCCAGCAGGACCAACTGGAGCTACAACCCGAGGTCTGATCACGGCCGAAACCAGCCGGGTGGTACGCTTCTTGACCTCTTTGAAGAAGGAGACCAAGATCTGCTCGGATGACATCATCCGCACTTTTATTTCGCGCCGGGTGCTTCCTCTAAAGCGCCGCGCACATAGGATGAGTGAGATGTATGGCCCAGGCGATCCTACCAAGATCACAGGCCGTCCTCTTAGCAAAAGGGATGTTGTTCGCAAGGCTAAGCAGATTTGCCAAACTGCTATGCCATCTGATTGGGAGTGGGGCCTTCTTCCCCTCAGCTCTGATAATCCTCCGACCCAAGAAGTAAGGGATTATGCGACTGGGGTTGTTTTTGGCCGGTAGCTTTCTGCTCTTGCTAATCTTACTTTTTCATGTTTCGGGCCAAGGACCGCTTCCCCCTCATTGAAGCGAGCGGCGTGGACCTTGCCGGCCTCGCGCCCTTGACTCCTTTGACCCGGATCCTTACATTTTACCGGAAGGACTTGAAGATGGGCAAGACTCGGCAGCGCACCTTGGCCGGTCTCCGCCGAAGCCAACCGGGTCCGCTGACGACTTGACCACGCTTGAGGTATTTTCTTTTCCGGTTTCCTTTACCTTCCGTTATCGCTTTCCTGTGACTTGCTTCTTAGCCAAACTTAATTCATAGATCCATGAGCGCGTGCCGCCCCTGCGTGCCGAGGCGGGCTCTGAGTTTGTGGACAAGCTCATGGCCCAGGGCCAAAAGAACAAGCAGCCGGCATCTGATGCCGGTGCCAGCCAGGCACGTCCCTCCAAGCGCTTCCGGACTGAACCCGTGGGGGAGAAGCAGGTGGGCATGCGTCGCTACGGGCGCAAGGCGATGCCAACCTCTTCCGGGTAAGTTACTCATTTTTCGGCTTGCCTCTTTTTCGCCAAGTTATTTTTCCTGTTGCTTTTTTCCAACCGTCTTTCTTTCTTTTTCTCAGCCCTGCGCTCAAGCTTGGCCCAAGGCCATCGGGCTCTGAAGATTCCGCAAGGACTTCAACCCCTCCTCCTCGCTCAAGCCCGGCACCACCTGGTGCCGCCAACATCTCTGCCTCCCTTTCGGGGGCACAACAAAGTCGGGCGTGCGGCCCCTTCATCGTCGGATCACCGCACGGAGGAGGATCCTTCCTTCCCTCCGGAGACCCGGGATACCGGCGCCGGCAACATCGGCGCCGGCGAAGAAGAGCTGCCGGGCGGGCGGAGCCTCCGGCTCCTCCCGTCCTTGAAAAGACAACAACTTCCGCGCCGGAATCTTCCGCGCCGGAAGGCTCCAAACCGGGTGATGCGCCCAGCGCTCCTCCGTCTCCACGCTCCCTCCTGATGCCGCCTCCAGGTGCTCCTCGCGCCAAGCCCCTCGGGGCCGCTTCTACCGCGGCGCCGCCCAAGACCTCCAAGCTTATCAAGGGGAAGGCGACGGCGCCCAGCGCCCCTTCCGGCGGCCAGCAGCCCTTGGTGCTGCACGTCGCCAAGGCCGCCAAAGATGCCGCCACGAAGGCCACCGGCCTCCTTGGCCGCATCACAGAGTTCAAGCGCCAAGGCCGAGACACGGGGCACCTTCCGCCCTATGCCCAAAAGTGGAACGCCGCGGACATGACTCCGGCGACCCGCGGCACGGGCAGGGACGAGCTGCCGGCACTCGACCTGTCGGGGACCGGTCTTCCGAGGAGCACTTTATGTGGCTTCGCAGCGCCGTTAAAGAGCTCGACAGCGCGTGGTACGACTCCACGAACAACCTGATGGTATGTTTTGCTAACTTGTCTCAATCTTTACCGGTTTCTTTGTTTTCGGCTTTGTTTTATCTTTTCTTTGGTTTCATGTCGGTTTCTCTCTTGTCTATCTTCCCAGTCCCCGAGTTTTGTGGTGAGAGCGCAGCTCTTAGTGCAAAACTTAACTTAAAAATTTAGCGTGAAACCGAGCCTTTGCCCGATCCCGAGTTTCGGGTTAAATACCTTCTTCTTAGCACACAATTTACCTTAGAAGCGCGCAAAACCGGCACTGCCAGTCCCCGAGTTTCGGGTTAAGAACCTTGTTCTTAGCGCAAAACTTAGCTTAAAACGCGCAAAACCGGCACTGCCAGTCCCCGAGTTTCGGGTTAAGAACCTTGTTCTTAGCGCAAAACTTTACTAACCTCTTTTTCTTGAACAGCTCACGGCTGACGCTCGGAAGGCCCTCTTCGAGGAGCTTCTATGGGAGCATCGGGAGCTCGCTGAGGCACACGACAAGTGCCAAGGTAAATTTTTGTTTTGCCGGCATCTTCCTTACCGGAAACCTTTCCTTCCTAACATTCGCAATTTACGCTAACAGTGGTCCCGGAAGCTTCCATCGATGCTCTCAAGGAGCAGCTGGCCACCGCCCAACGTACGATTCTCTCCTTTTTCCTTTAAACTTGGTTTCTTTTCCATTTTTACTAGTATAACCTTGTTAACACTTTCTTTTCCGGTTACAGGGGAGAAGGACCAGCTCATCCGGCAGCATAAGGAGGAGCTGGACGCCCTCAAGACCAGCCACCGGGAGCTCAAGACCCGACTCATCCAAGCGGGGCTTGACCATGCCAAGGCCCTCGAAGCTGCTGCAGTGACGCAGCGGCCAAGATGGAGGAGGCGCTGGAGGGCCGCCGTAACGCCAACGTGGTGCTGCTGGCTGAGGCCGGAGGAGGCGGCCAAGGCCCGGAAGGCTGCCGAGGAGAAGGCCGCGCGGGCGGAGGAGGAGCATAAGGAATGCGATCAGCTGATCCTGCAGACCGACACCCTCGCCCACCGTAAGTTCTTTTACTTTACACTTTGACTACTGCATATGAGCCTTTTTTCCTCCGACCCCATTTTCTTTCCGTTATCTTTCCTTCCGGTCTCTTTTTCTTCCGGACTCTTTTCCTTCCGGTCTCTTTTCTTTCCGGTCTCTTTTCCTTGACCTTTTCCTTTCTTTACACAGGCCTCTTTCCGGACTCCCAGGGGTACGCTGTCAAGAAGGTCGACGCGCGCCGCAAGGACCAAGGCCGAGCGGATCTTACCGTGCCATGGACGCCCAACGACCATCTGGTCGCGCTTAGCAGCGCGGGTGTCCCATATGCGCGCCATAGACCGCAATTTATCGGACATCCCCGATGTAGCTACCCAGCTCTTCGGGACCTTATGGCCTGGCGAAGAGGTGCCGGACACCTTCTCCCTCATCGGCGATCGTCTTAAGGGCGGCGGCGGGAGGATCCGCGAGTGGCGGTGCTGCTGCTGCCCGCGGCCGGCGCGGACTCCGCCCTCCGCGTTGCCTGCTCCCGGTACCCGGAGCTCGATGCTGGATGCCCTCACCGGCGTGCGTGAAGACGCAGAAGCCGATGCTGGACCCGATCCTCTCCGCGAGCGCGCGGGATCGCGCGTACCGCATTGCGGAGTATGCCGACATGCGCACCTTCATCCCTCCCCCTCCTGGCGTCAAGGACTATCTCGACGAGGAGGAGGATGAAGCCGAAGAGGAGCTCTTGGACGACGCTGATGCCGGCGATGCTCCTCCGGAAGCCCCCGCTGCGTGATGATTCTCTGTGATATGTGTGCCTGCCGTGTCTGTTTGTCCTGTTTACTGCGAAACAATGTACTGTTAAATTCTGCCCGGAATGCCGGGGTCTATGATGTAAGACTTTAAATCTGCTTTTGGTTGTGGTACAACATTTTACTGCGGTAAGTTATACCGGTAGCTAATTATCTTAAGTTTGCTTTGGCACATTTGCTTTTGGTTACGCTTTTATCCTGCACTGCAAAGATTTCCCAATTGTTTCCGCATCCAATTTGATGCATACTTGGTTCTTTTGCCTTGGCTCTGCCTGCCTTCTCTGGGCGTTCTTTGGCATATGAGCACAAGGTTCTTTCACCAAACAAACATCTTCTTGAACTTAGAAATAACTTTGAAATTTTGCAAAAAACCGGTTTAACCGGGGTTAGTTAGATTTTCCGGATTGTTCTTTCCTGCTCTCCCTTTTCGCAGTTCATGTGCTTATCTCCTACCGGTTTATCTTGCTTGCCATGAAGCCGGTTTGCGGACAGCAGCAGAGTCGAAGACTCCGGTAGGATTTAGCACACTACTAAACCGGAAAGAAAAAACGTTCAATAAGCAACCGGTAAACTGAAAAAATAGACAAGTTACATGCAATTTTTATGGGGTAGTCCCCGAGACTCATTCAATGTTCCAGCATCTTTTATTCATAGCATATAAGGTACAAAAAAGGAACTTCTTACACCACCACTTCAAGAGTAGAAAGGACGCAACAGAGCTACGTTCCATGGACGCTTGCTCTCCTCTCCGGACTTGTCCGCCTTTCCTTCTTTCCACTCCTGTGCATCAATTAGGTAGTATGCATCATTGTGAAGCACCTTGCTTACAATGAAGGGACCTTCCCAAGGTGGCAAGATCTTATGCCGGCCTTCAGTGCGCTGCACTAGGCGAAGCACAAGATCTCCTTCCCGGAAAACTCTTGGATTAACTTTCCGGTCATGATAGCGTACGAGGTTTCTTTGGTAAATGGCTGTTCTTGCCAAAGCTAGCTCTCTTGCTTCTTCTAGCAAGTCCACATCATTTTCTCTGGCCTCTTTGACCTCTTGCTCGGTATAGAGCTGCACTCTTGGTGAATCATGGATGATGTCGGTTGGTATGACCGCTTCTGCTCCATAAACCATGAAGAACGGAGTGTATCCGGTAGACCGGTTTAGAGTTGTTCTTATACTCCACAGCACTGATGGTATCTCATCAAGCCAACACCCTGGTGATTTTTCCACTTGCGTCAATGAGTCTGGGTTTGATACCGGAGAGTACCAAAGCATTCATTCTTTCCACTTGGCCGTTGCCTTGTGGGTGTGCCACCGAGCACAAATCCAACCGGATATTCTTATCCTCACAAAACCTTTTGAACTCACCTTGAGCAAAGTTGGTTCCATTGTCGGTAATAATCGTTGTGCGGGTATCCATACCGCAAAATGACATCTTTTAAGAACTTCACTGCGAGTGTGCCCATCACATTTTGCGACAGGTTTCACTTCTACCCATTTGGTGAACTTATCTACCATAACCAAGATGTGGGTCATGCTGCTTCTTGCAGTCCTGAATGGGCCAACCATGTCAAGGCACCAAACGGCGAATGGCCATGTTAATGGTATTGTCTTTAAACCGGACGCTGGGGTATGATTTTGCTTGGCGTACCTCTGGCACCCGTTGCATTTTCTTACCAAATCCTCAGCGTTCTCCAGAGCAGTGGGCCAGTAAAACCCATGCCGAAACACTTTTGCTACCAGTGCCCTTGATGAGGCATGATGCCCACATTCTCCTTGGTGAATTTCCTCAAGCATTTCTTTCCCTTCTTCCGGTTCCACACATCTTTGAAGAACACCGGTAACGCTTCTCTTGTACACTTCACCATTGATGAACGTGTAAGCTTTGGACCTTCTTTGTATTCTCCTTGACTCATTTTCATCAGCCGGCAGGGTGCCGTTGATCAGGAATTCCTTAATAGGTTTAGCCCAGGACGGAGTCTCCCGAACCAGGAATACCGGTATGTCTATGTCCATGCTATCCACCAGCATCGTTTCTTTCGGTACCGGCGCGGCAGCGTTCGATCCTACCGGAACAGTCCCCGAACTTGCCGGAGCAGTCCCCGGGTTTGCCGGAGCAGTCCCCGGGTTCCCTTCGTCGATATCCATTGGCACAATGTGTGACTCCGGTACAAAAATTGATTCCGACTCTGGACTTGGCTCGATTGATGGTACCCTCAGGTGTGCCAGGGCTATTCCGGGAGGAATTTCTTGTCGGGATGAGCCTATCTTGGACAAAGCATCCGCAGCTTCATTTTCTGCACGCGGTACATGGTGAAATTCACAGCCTTCGAAGAAGCCGGCAATCTTTTGCACGTGAAACCGGTACGAGGCCATGTTGGCATCTTTTGCATCCCAATCTCCGGAACACTGCTGTACCACAAGATCTGAATCTCCATAGCAAATGATCCGGTGTGCACCGATTTCTTTTGCGACGTTAAGCCCATGGATCAAGGCTTCGTACTCAGCGACATTGTTTGATGCCCTGAAATGCATTTGTAAAACATACCGAAGATGATCTCCCCTTGGTGAGGTCAGCACTACACCGGCACCTAGGCCCTCCTTGAGTTTGGACCCATCAAAGTGCATCTTCCAGTATTCCAGTCTTTGATCTGGGGGCTTGTATTGCATCTCCGCCCAATCAACCAAAAAATCAGCTAAAGCTTGCGATTTGATGGCGTCTCTCCTTTCGTACACCGGAACATATGGTGATATCTGTATTGCCCATTTAGCAATCCTGCCGCTGGCGTCCTTGTTGCACATGATATCGGAGATGGGTGCTTCACTCACCACCTTCATAGGATGTTCCTCGAAGTAATGCTTGAGTTTTGTGGCGGCCATAAACACGCCATAGGTCATTTTACTGGAAGTGCGGGTAGTTTTGCTTTGAGAGGGAGAGCACCTCGCTCGGGTAGTATACCGGCCTGCGGACGGTTTTTCCTTCCTCTTCTCTTTCCACTACCACAACAACACTCACGACCCGGTTGGTTGCTGCTATGTATAACAACATCGGCTCTCTTTCCAACGGCGAAGCCAGAATTGGTGCGGTAGCTAGCATTGTTTTCAGCTCCTTGAATGCTGCGTCTGCCTGAGGGGTCCAGACGAACTTATCGGATTTTCTCATTAAGGCATACAACGGCAAGGCCTTTTCTCCTAACCTGCTTATGAACCGGCTTAGCGATGCTAAGCTTCCGGTAAATTTTTGTATGTCCTTCAGATCTCGCGGTACCGTCATTCTCTCGATTGCCCGGATCTTTACCGGATTGACCTCAATGCCTCGGCTTGAGACAAGGAAGCCCAGCAGCTTGCCGACAGGGACACCGAAAGTACATTTTGCCGGATTGAGTTTCATCCGGAACCTTCTTAGGTTATCAAACGTTTGCCGGATATCATCGATTAGGGTATCTTTTACCTTAGTTTTTACCACGATGTCATCCACATACACCTGCACATTCTTTCCGATTTGATCAAACAAGCATTTTTGCATACAACACTGGTACGTTGCACCAGCGTTGCGCAAACCAAAAGGCATAGTGAGATAGCGATGCGCCCGTGCGGGGTAATGAACGCAGTTTTTATTTGATCTTCCTTTTTCAAGGGAATTTGGTGGAAACCAGAGTACGCATCCAGGAAAGACAACAACTCACACCCAGCCGTGGAATCAATCACTTGATCGATCCGCGGTAAAGGGAAAGGGTCTCTTGGGCAAGCCTTGTTGAGGTTGGTGTAGTCGATGCACATGCGCCACACCTTCGGAGCCTTTGCCTCCAGGTTCTCATCTTTCTTCTTTTCAACCATCACCGGATTGGCCAGCCACTCTGTGTGCGTGACCTCCACAATGAATTTGGCAACAAGCAGTTTGGTTACCTCTTCTCCTATGATCTTTCTTCTATCTTCAGCGAACCGGCGCAAGGGTTGTCGCACCGGCTTGGCATCTTTTCGAACGTTCAAGGAGTGCTCAGCAAGCTCCCTCGGAACACCCACCAAATCTTCGATTGACCAGGCAAAGATATTCCGATTCTCACGGAGGAAGCTGACGAGCGCGCTTTCCTATGCTTGATCGAGGCCGGCACCGATACGAACGGTGCGCTCTGGGTAAGCCGGATCCAGCACAATGTCCTTTGTCTCATTTGTCGGTTTGAACGCCGGAGCGCTCAGACTTGCACTCATTGCCGCTAAGCTCAACTGTGAGGACTGAGCGAGCGCAACTGCGGTTTGCATCCTTCTTTTTTCCTCCGCGATCACCAGCGATTCCGCTAGGTTCGATCCGGCAGATGCGGTTTCCGGTGAGATCTTGTAGTTTCCCACCACGGTCGAGAGGTCCCCGAGGTGCCGGCATCTTCATCTTGAGATACGCCGTGTGGGTCGAGGCCATGAAGGCCGCCAGCGCCGGTCTCCCCGGCAAAGCATGGTACGGACTATCTAAGTCCACCACCTCAAACTCCAGGTTCTCAACCCGGCAATTGTCACGTCCTCCAAACGACACATCCACCCGGACTTTTCCAACCGGTGCGCAGGACAAACCCGGAACGATCCCATGGAAAGTCGTGTGCGTGGGCTGAAGCATGTTTTCTGTTATGCCTAGGGTATGCATGGTGTGCTTGTACATGATGTTGATGCTTGCTTGCCATTGTCTATCAGCACCTTGCTGAACTTCACTCGAGTTTGCGGCCCTTTCATGATTGGGTCCACAACAAGAGCATATCCGCCCGGATTTGGCATGATTTTGGGGTGATCCTTGATCGACCAAGCAATTTCCTGGTTGGACCACTGCATGTATTTGGGCACTGCCGGCATCACAGCATTTACTTCCATAGAGCGGCGATGCACACTCTGCCTGTCTGTCGGCTCAGTGACAAAAACAACACAGCACAGATGTGGGTCTTCGTAAACATTCCGGCCTAAAGGTGCCGGTGGAGGTGGTTGGTTATCATCTTGCTCCACCCGGTTAACCTGCTTGGATGCTTGCTGCCGGTTTGGCTGCACCGGTAAAGCGTTTGGCCCGGTAGCGGCGGTGGTGGCGGTAGGCTGTTGCTGCCGCGGCATGTCCGGTGGTGGCATCATTGCATTGCCTCCTCGCCCTTGGGCATCTTTTACCGCCCCCTTTTCCATCAAGTACTTGGTCCAGGTACAATCCTTCGTCAGATGGTTTGACGGGTGTGCCGGATTCGGTGTGTGCCACCGGCAGGGTTGGTCCATGGCAGCTTCCATGGTGTATTTTGCGGGTTCTTGCCAGTTTCTTTTCTGGACCCAGGGTTTCTTTTCCACCCACTGTTTCTTTGGACCCGCCCATGGCTGCGATCCGGTTCTTTGCCTCTGGCTGCCGCCGGCATCGAGTTTTCTGCACGGCGGCAACTTGCTCGCGAGCCATACCTTCGATCCGGGAAATCTTCCCTCCTCTTGTTGTTCCGGTTGTCCCGGTGTTGCTCTTGGCGTAGCTGTTCCGGTTCGAGCTGCCTGCTGCCGGCTGCGTTGGGTCTCCCAACGCATAGTTATCCGCCACACGTATCATCTCTCGCTAACGTTGTCGGCATGTTCCGCTGCAGCTTTTGCCACAACGGCGAACCTCTTTTGCATCCATTGCTAAACCAAGCAATGGCACATGTGCCTCGATTACCCCTTCACAAGAGTTCCTTGTGGTGTTCCACCGGGCCAGATAATCCCGGTCTGTTTCGTTCGGGCGCTGCACACACAGAGCAAGTTGCTGCGGCCTGTTTGGCCTGCCAAAACCCACCGGCGGGCAGCGGCCTTGTCAACACCGTAGAGCCGGGAAGAGCCTAGAGCTGCGGCTGGCTGAGACCCCTCCGAGCGACGGCCCGCAATGCTCTTCTGGTCACACGCGGCGATGCGAAGTGCAAGGGCGTGCCACCGACCTATACCGGTCGGGGAAGGTGATGGGGATGCCTCGCTTAGTTTCTGCCGGGGCATACATGTAAACATTAAATATGAGCCTCGATCGGCTCTCGGGTTATCTGTGAATCGGCTCAAAGAGCCGATCCACCCATGATTCGTACGGGGCGCACGAATACTTGGTGGTCTGCTTGATCAAGATAGAGCTAATGAGATCTACGACGATTTAGGGTTTTCACCGCATAATCGGATCATCCTACTCCGAGGTTGGGCCTCGCGGCCACGCACGGTGCTCGTAAGCCGATCCTAAACAAGGCCTAAAAACCAACATGAAGTTGATCCTCGGAACATCCTGTTTAGGACTTGCGAACGCCACCCTACGTGCCACTTGGATCCTCCCCCCTTTGTAAGGCCTAACTATTGCGAGATATTAAACTAATCCTTGCGGAACAAGGAGCAATCGTAACGGATCGGATCTACTAAATAATGATCAAGCGGGGTGCCGCCCCACACCTTAGATAGGTGTGAGGGCGGCTAGATATGCAAGGGTTGCACTACGTAAGCATGCTTAAACGAAGAACAATGCTAACCCTAACACATCTACGATAACTACGTTGCTCGCCATCAAAAGCGCTTCAGTACGAGCAACGCATGAACAACGTGGGGCTTGTGCTTGCCTAGATCGCAAGATGCGATCTAGGCAGCATGTCGCTTACCCGATAGAAACCCTCGAGACGAAGGAGTTGGCGATGCGCCGAGATTGGTTTGTTTTGGGTTGAACGTGAGTTGTTGTTTATTCCATAAACCCTAGATACATATTTATAGTCCGGCGGACTTTCTAATGTGGGCGTGCACTAAACCGTGCACGAGTAAGATTCTATCTCTAAACTAAGATGCGATCTAATATGTTACAGATACACGGGCAATTAAGCCCAACTTGGTATAAAAGGCCGATCTTCGTATTCTCTTCATATATAACCTTCCGAGCTTATCTTGATCGTGGCCCACCTCGACTTGGTCAAATTCGGTGATAACACATGCCCCCTGGTTTTGGAAATGATATTTCCAAAATCATTACATTTTTCGTTTTCTTCATCGGGTCATGTCATGGCAGAGCTATCGCAGCGTCCCTCACTACGGTGCCTTGACTCCTCCTCCTCCATGGGAGACCCGCCGGCGAAGCACCTCCGGGTTTGGGCAGATAGCGAAGATGATGATAACGAGGGCAGCGAGGATTAGTGACATGGCACCAGTAGTATGCGAACAATCGGCTCTTCACTGTAGAAAACCCTCCTCTGTTAATGAAGAAACACTTCTAGCCAAATGTTTTGCCGATAGTGAACGTCACACAGTTTCCCAAAAGAGCCGATGGCATCGCATCGGTCTCCATCATAAAAATACCAATAACGTCGGCCTAGCCGCCCTTCCAAACGGTAACCTGCGACCTCCATCTGAAAGGGCGAAGTCAGATCCCCAAATCGCCGCCTGAACCGTTCCAATCCACAATCATCTACACAGATCTCATCCGCGCCGCCCCCAACTCCTTCAACGCATCTCATGGCGGAATCATCCAACACCACCGCCACAGTTTCTGGCCTGAAGGTAAGCCTCAACCTCCTCCCGTCATTTGATTCGACATAGGATTAATGGCAAACACCTGGATTAATGTTCCGCTCCGCTATTAATTTAGGTCTCAGACATTCTTCTGCCACATCCTTCCCTCGCAAATTCGATGTGCCTCGGTCCTCGTTCTTCGAGAGTCCCGCCTGTTAATTTCGTGTGAGGCCAGCAGAATTCCCTTCGTGAGTCGGCACCTAGATCGACTTCCGGGCCGACCGCTTGCGAGCCTGGCCTAATCCTCCCGAAGGTTGGGTGGCATGGTACAATAGAGTATCAAAATCCCATTATGCCACTTGGGAAACCATAGGGATAGCGAGACGCCTTGTCCTTATCATTATCTCCTCTTGAGAAGAATGAGAACATCCACGAAGACAATCGGCTACTTACAGTGCGATGCACTTCGAAGCTGCTTCATGTTTGGCCATGGCCCTATGACCCCGACTTTCTTTGGATGTGGCCATGATCACGGGACTAGACATTGCATCCCCGGCCCTTACGCATTCAAAGCGCCAAAAGTCCCTTTCACTCTTTCCTCTAAAAAGGAATGTACCGAGTGGGGTGCCTACCTCAATCGCTATATGAAGAACAAAGGCCACGTGACGGAGAGAGAACACACGGCTTTCTCGAACTTCGGCTGGAGCACTTCATATTCTGTGGCCCATCACTCGCTCCTACCAAGAATTACCTCTCCCCGGCCTATGAACTTGCTAAAGGCACTCGGCTCGGCTTAGGCAAGCTGTTTCTTGGAGAGGTCTACCGATCCCTTCAAGCGATGTCTGTCAAGCTGTTCTCTCAAAAGACGATTAAAGCGGCGGCCCACGGTGGTTTATTCGGTTGTGGGCCCAATTATACTTCCAAAACCGAATCCCGGACTTCCCTCGCTGACCACCTGCACCTTTCCGGATGCAAACGGCAAGGAAATTCGATGCACCGGCTATGGCCAAGCCCTGTATGGTCTCCCGGGCAGCGGGCTGATCCCCGAGAAGCGAGCGGGGTGGTTTAAGATTTTCTTCCAAGGTTTGGACAATCCCCTGTTCCTCCCTTACCACCGAATCGGCAAATTTTGAAAACCCGAGTCTCTTTCCGATTGGATGACTTTGCCGATGACGCCGGCCACACAGCATCTGTACTCCCTCATGATCCGTCCTTGCTTTCTCCCTGTTGGCATGAGTACTTCGAACCGGATCATCAAGCCCGGTTACGAGTGTTATCAACCGGTAGTAGCAGCCCGCCAACTCGGTCTCGGGCAGGTGCCTCCACACTTCTTCCTACACCACCGACGAGCAAGTAGAGCTGAGCTGCTCGACATCCGCACCGCCCAAAGGTGTTATACCTTCTTTGACGCTTTGGCCATCCCAATTCCGCATAACCTCGGCTTCTCCCCACTACCGATGGTTTTGAAACTTGGTGGTCCATGTGGAAGACCCACGTCTTCAGGAAGGCTCTAGGACCGCTGCTAAAAGAGCTTGACACCGAGTATGACATCCCTGCGGACCAGGTACCGTTACTTAAACATTTCTTGTAACCGCCTTATGGTGATTGTCTGTGACCTGACTCGTTTTCCTAGCAGGAACAAGATGGTCCGGTTCCTACACAAGCCGACGGTTCCCCTTTCGTATTTCTCCCTCCGGCACCAGTGGTTCTCTTCTGTCAGAGCTCGCCTCCCCTGAAGAAAGTTATAATGCAGAGTCAGCCGATTTCACCGAAATCGGCTCCCAAAGTAAAGCACCTTCGGGGCCCGTTGCCCCCGAGCCTCGACTCCAGGCGAGGACGGCCGTGAGGAAAGTGGCCGCCAAGAAAACCCTGAAGCGTAAGGCTCCGGTCCAAGAAAGCTTGCGTGTAAGTTGGTTCAGACCCCATAGACTCTTGTCCGTTTTCCCGAAATTGTTTACAATACGCTTGTATTCTTCCCTATAGGCCTCCACCGAAGGAACCTCCGGCGGGGCCGAAGAAACCGATCGGGGGACTCGAGCTCGGGAAACTCCGAGAGGTCCACCACCCAAAGCCGAGACGGCTTCACCGCGCCGGCTTCCAAGAAAGGTCGATCACCGACCCTTCGCCCCCAAGCCACGACCAGGTCGGGGTCACGCACGAAGCGCCGCTGTGCCACAAGGGCTCGTAAGAACCCATGAGCCTCTTCATCAAGCCGGGAGGTCTCAAATGTAATTATCCTCTTGGTCATACTCCATGTTGTCCCGTTGTCATTTGGATCGGGTAATCACTTTCCCTGCAGGCCGAAGAAACTTCCAGCGGGGATGTTGAGGAGGTGCCGATGCCGTCCGCTACCCCGGATCTAGCTGCCCCGACGCCGGCGGCTGCACAAGTGGCTGACCCAACCGAGTCCCCAGAAAAGCCGATCGTTACTGCATCGGCTGTTCCTTCTCCCTTGGGAGAGGTATGTCTCTCCTCCTTGGCTTCATCAATTCCTCGTTACCTGCTAAACTCACTGTGTTTGCCTTATCAGGGTTGTGATCTCTCGAGCTTGCTTACGTTCGACCCAGAATCCATCGATCCCATTTCTTCCAAGGCAAGTGGGGAGCCGGATACTAGCACGGTCCGTGGCCAACTCCAGCGCCTCAAGGACTTGCTCTCTACCTCTACCGAGGCTCGATTGAGAATTCCGAAGAAGTCAAAGGCATCCTCGAGGATATCCGGCCTCGTCTCCCTATGACCTGCAAGTGAAGCTTTGGCCCGCTGTCACCCTGTCGGTCTTCAAGTCACGGGTGCAATCAGCTCGCCAAAGGATTACTCTTCGCCACTCCCAACTTCCGCTGAGAGCCGACATTGCCGAGAAGTGTCGACGGCTCAATGAGAAGAAGGCTGCTCTGGACGCCAAGACGGATACCTCTGCCACTCGCGCCGAACTCGAGACCCTGCACAAGGAGCTGGAGGACCTTGAAGAGAGGGTAAGGGTGACCAAACGGCTCATCCAAGACAAGGAGGCCCTTGTTGCCCGCTGCGAAGATGAAGCAAAAGGCCTCACAGCCGATCCGAAGACCGATCCGGCTGAAATCCGTTCCACGAGCAATCAGTCGTGGTGACGGGCAAAGACGCAGATGACGAAGCTGAGATCGCTGAGGCGGAACGCATCCGTGTCGACGCCATTATCGCCCTTGGTGTGTTTCTCCAGTAGGGCCTTCATAGACAGATGATGTTTCGCTGGACTGGGTCTTTCTGTAATCGCTACGTTTGCAACGTTTTGACTCCCTTTTTTGCGGCCGATTTTCCACCGGCTAACATTTACCAACTATCCGGTGTGGTGATCATATGCCTCCCCGAGCCGAATCTGTCGCGGTAACTACGGATATCGGCTTTGCATTACGCCAAGGCACTGTACTCGTACGTCGGCTCGGTTGGGATTCGTGTAGCCGATGTGGTCGGCTTGTTCGTTAGATCGCCGTTGGACCCAAGCAGACCGTGTGGTGAACATAATCTTAGCCGACTCGCTGGGTCAAAGCCCTCTCATGAAGGTATCGTAATACCCCTCGTGTAAATCTGGAGCATTAGGCTCCGTCGGGAGGACGAGCAACGCGTTCGCATCAGCCGATGTCTCGCCATCGGCTTTCCTCTGCTTGGTGGACGGGACTGGAATGGCAACTCTCCTTGATGAGTCCCGAGAGCTGGTCCTGACGGCAAGTACTGGTGGCTCATGATCTCCTGGATTACGCGCAGAGCGACACGCTCCAACACGTTGACCAAGTTTTCAGAGTGGCGATGTAGCGAGTGAGCCACCAAGTAGTTGATCTCCTGCCGCGGTCCCCGGTGCGTTCCTCCGACGGGGCAGAGAGGTCTATCCCATCGAGTGCCCCTTGCGGTGAGAATCCCTTCCATCTGATGCCATGGGAACGGGTTCTCCGAAAAGAGCCGATGAGGTCGGCTTCGAGGGTGGCCTTGATCTCGTTGTATTGCTTCTTTAGCTCGTCGGGCAGCTCCTCGTAGGTGGCGGCGTGCCGTCCGCCATCTCGGATGTAGATGGCGATGTGGTTGATGTAGACGTTGGTCCCACCGTGCGTGCCGAGAATGTGTTGACTGCCAAAACCCACCGGCGGGCAGCGGCCTTGTCAACACCGTAGAGCCGGGAAGAGCCTAGAGCTGCGGCTGGCCGAGACCCCTCCGAGCGACGGCCCGCAATGCTCTTCGGTCACACGCGGCGATGCGAAGTGCAAGGGCGTGCCACCCGACCTATACACGGTCGGGGAAGGTGATGGGGATGCCTCGCTTAGTTTCTGCGGGGCATACATGTAAACATTAAATACGAGCCTCGATCGGCTCTCGGGTTATCTCGTGAATCGGCTCAAAGAGCCGATCCACCCATGATTCGTACGGGCGCACGAATACTTGGTGGTCCTGCTTGATCAAGATAGAGCTAATGAGATCTACGACGATTTAGGGTTTTCACCGCATAATCGGATCATCCTAGTCCGGAGTTGGGCCTCGCGGCCACGCACGGTGCTCGTAAGCCGATCCTAAACAAGGCCTAAAAACCAACATGAAGTTGATCCTCGGAACATCCTGTTTAGGACTTGCGAACGCCACCCTACGTGCCACTGGATCCTCCCCCTTTGTAAGGCCTAACTATTGCGGATATTAAACTAATCCTTGCGGAACAAGGAGCAATCGTAACGGATCAGATCTACTAAATAATGATCAAGCGGGGTGCCGCCCCACACCTGAGATAGGTGTGAGGGCGGCTAGATATGCAAGGGTTGCACTACGTAAGCATGCTTAAACGAAGAACAATGCTAACCCTAACACATCTACGATAACTACGTTGCTCGCCATCAAAAGCGCTTCGATACGAGCAACGCATGAACAACGTGGGGCTTGTGCTTGCCTAGATCGCAAGATGCGATCTAGGCGACATGTCGCTACCTGATAGAAACCCTCGAGACGAAGGAGTTGGCGATGCGCCGAGATTGGTTTGTTTTGGGTTGAACGTGAGTTGTTGTTTATTCCATAAACCCTAGATACATATTTATAGTCCAGCGGACTTTCTAATGTGGGCGTGCACTAAACCGTGCACGAGTAAGATTCTATCTCTAAACTAAGATGCGATCTAATATGTTACAGATACACGGGCAATTAAGCCCAACTTGGTATAAAAGGCCGATCTTCGTATTCTCTTCATATATAACCTTCCAGCTTATCTTGATCGTGGCCCACCTCTGACTTGGTCAAATTCTGGTGATAACAGATAGGTGCTGCTGAAATTGCTCACAAAAGCCTCCTCAAAATCCAGCCAGCCATTTATGCTTCCTGCCGGCAAGTTGTTTAGCCAGATCCTTGCTGGTCCAACCAGAAACGATGGTATGATCCTCACGGCCCAACGCCGGTTTCCTCCTCCTGCTACGGTTCCTCCACCGCCTGCGACGTATACCGCGGTCACGTAATCCGCGAGCCAATCTTCCGGCTTCGCAGTGCCATCGTATGTTTTTGTGTCACGGGGCAACGTGAAGTTGCGAACCGGTGGTTTTTCTCTCATGATTCTTGGGCCGAAGCACTTTGGACTCGGAGGACCTTCCTCCTCGATCATTTCGACAAGTACACTCTATCCAGGACGGTGCCTCGCATCCCGTTCCGGTAAGTATCTCTCTCCCAAGCGTTCCCCCAACGGGTTCCGGTATGCTGCCGGTCTTGTAGAATCAGCTTCATCATAACGTTCTGGTGCCGCGGCCCTTGCCTGCCGGTACCTTCGTGGAGGCATCTCCTGCTCATCATCATCATACGCTGCCCTTGCAGCCGGATAGTTTTGCCCGGTTTCATGTCTACCGGCATGATTGTTTCCGGCATAGCCTTCCTTGGCGTAGCCTCGCTCTGCCCCTTGGCTTTTTCTACCGGCATCGTGTTGCCCGGCTTTCTGTTTACCGGCAAGGACCGGATCATACACAGTCATCTGCCGTGCGTTCACTTCTTTTTCTTTTCTTCTGTCCGGATGGGGGGCCGAGGCCTGCCCATGGGACTTGCTTCCGGCATTCTTCGTTGAACGCGCGGATTTCGAGGCTATAGCCTTGTTCAGCTTAGCCAGCTGCTCAGCGTTCTGCTGCTCTACGATATCTAGCAGCTCTACGACACGCTCTTGCTGTTTTGCCGAGCCTCTCCGGTAGCGAGTCACATAGATCTACAGCAGCCTTAGCAGCTTTTATGGTTTTATCCGGACTGCCTGTACTTAGGTTTCTCTACAATGCTAACGAGATGCGAGAGGTACTCTTGCCGGTAAGAACTTCCTTACGCAAATCCCGATCTAGATTGCGAGCCTTAAGCCGGTTTTCCGGTATCCTAGCAGCATGAGCGCTAACGAAGCAAAGCCATGAGCAGCGTTATACTCACGTACGGTTAGGTTCAGCTCGCGGCTGCGCCTTGACCGACGTCTTTGCCGCTCTCGAGTATCCTCGGGCGCTGCGCCTCCGGCTCCGCCTCGAGCCGCTGCCGGGTCGATGTTCCGCGCGATGGGGGTCGCCGACGCGTTCATCGCCGCTTGGAGAGGCGTTGCCGGTGGCGCGGAAGATGCTCCCGCTGCGCCTGCGTCGCGCTCCAGCGGTGGCTTAGCCGCACGGGTCGAAACCGCGCGACCAGCACCTTCAGCCGCAACCTCCTTTCCTGCACCAGCCACACCGGTCATCATTACCTCGACGCTGCCGGCGACGTGACCAGCACAGAGCCATCTTGGCGGGTCCGGTGCCACCAGCACCGGCGAGAGGCGCTGGCGCACAGGGACGGTGCCGAAGTAGACGCGGTGGCTGCCGAACTCGATGATGCGGCCGTTCTTGGGGAAGATGCCGCCGTTGGCGAAGCAGCCCGCGTTGTCGTTGATGAAATCGATGGAGTAGAAACTCTGGACGAGCGCAGACACTGTCCGCTCGCCGGTGAACTCGAGGAGGCCCGCCCGAATGTGTATTCCAGCATGCGCCACTTCATGCCCCACGGTGGGCGCCAACTGTCGTCGTGGTGAACGAGCAGATGCCATAGGATGGCTTAAGTTGGGGCCGAATGGACGTATGAGGATTCGGGGGAGGGTTTACGATTAGATTGGAAGAACTTCCGGATGCTTTCCTCAAGAACACAACCAAAGGCCGGTACACAAGAAGAGAGACAAGAGGAAGAACTCTTTACTAGATCGCTAACTTCATTGATCTCAACATGGTTACAAGTTCTTGTTTTCTGATCTCTCTGTGGTCTCGCGCCCGTAGGAGGCAGTACCCCCTCTCCTTATATAGGGGAGAGGGTGGCTTACACTGGAAGAAACCCTAATGGCATCTTTGACTAGACAAACTACTTTACAAAGCTACTTTAATCATAGATGACACCGGAGTCTTCTTTAATCAGGCGTCGACGTCCTCCGGCTTCTTTGACCGTCACCCTTCTCTTTATCGTCAGCCCTTCGTCTAAAGTTATTTTGCTTAGCTCATCTTTGTCTTCTAGCTCGGAGAGAATCTTTGACCAGTCCTGCCGACAGGCTCTCCTTTCCGGTATCTTCTTTACCGGGTTCCGGCATACCCCCTTGGGGATACCGGCCTAGCTTTGCTTTCCCAAATTCCTACCAGGCTTCCGGTAAGAACATTAAACCGGTATCTCGATGGTTCAAACCATCCGGTTTGGCATGCCTTTGGCATACCGGGGGTTATCCCCCCAACAACAAGCATCATCATATGAATCTCAATCATGTAAGGCAGCTCATGAGAATATTGTATTGAAGTACATAGGAGAGAGATGAACCACATAGCTACCGGTACAGCCCCGAGCCTCGATGGAGAACTACTCCCTCCTCATGGGAGACAGCAGCGTTGATGAAGATGGCGGTGGTGTCGATGGAGAAGCCTTCGAGGGCACTTCCCGTCCGGCGGCGTGCCGGAACAGAGACTCCTGTCCCCCAGATCTTGGCTTCGCGATGGCGGCGGCTCTGGAAGGTTTTTCGTACCGTGGCTTTTCCGTCTTGATGTTTTAGGTCAGGGACCTTTATATAGGCGAAGAGGCGGAGTCGGAGGGTCGACGAGGCGGTGACACACTAGGGGGGCGCAGCCCACACCCTGGCCGCGCCAGCCTGGTGTGTGGGGCCCCGTGGCCCCCTCCGGCGACTCTCGGGTGTTCGGAAGCTTCGTGGAAAAATAGGATGCTTGGGCCTTGATTTCGTCCGATTCCGAGAATATTTCCTTACTAGGATTTCCGGAACCAAAAACAGCAGAAAACAGGAACTGGCCCTTCGGCATCTCGTCAATAGGTTAGTTCCGGAAAACGCATAAATATGACATATAATGTGTATAAAACATGTAGATATCATCAATAATGTGGCATGGAACATAAGAAATTATCGATACATCGGAGACGTATCAGCATCCCCAAGCTTAGTTTACGCTCGTCCCGAGCAGGTAAACGATAACAAAGATAATTTCGGAGTGACATGCCATCATAACCTTGATCATACTATTGTAAGCATATGTAATGAATGCAGCGATCAAAACAATGGTAATGACATGAGTAAACAAGCTGAATCATAAAGCAAAGACTTTTCATGAATAGTACTTCAAGACAAGCATCAATAAGTCTTGCATAAGAGTTAACTCATAAAGCAATAATTCAAAGTAGAGGTATTGAAGCAACACAAAAGAAGATTAAGTTTCAGCGGTTGCTTTCAACTTGTAACATGTATATCTCATGGATATTGTCAACATAGAGTAATATAACAAGTGCAATATGCAAGTATGTAGGAATCAATGCACAGTTCACACAAGTGTTTGCTTCTTGAGGTGGAGAGAAATAGGTGAACTGACTCAACACAAAAGTAAAAGAATGGCCCTTCGCAGGGGAAGCATTGATTGCTATATTTGTGCTAGGGCTTTGGTTTTGAAAACATAAAGAGAGCATAAAAGTAAAATTTTGAGAGGTGTTTGTTGTTGTCAACGAATGGTAGTGGGCACTCTAACTACCTCATCAACCAGACTTTCAAGAGCGGCTCCCATGAAGGACGTTATCTCTACCAGCAAGGTAGATCATCCCTCTTCTCTTTTGTTTACACATGAACTTTAGTTTAGTTTTTCTTTATTTATGGATGACACTCCTCCCAACCTTTTGCTTACACAATCCATGGCTAACCGAATCCTCGGGTGCCTTCCAACATTCACATACCATGGAGGTGTGTCTATTTGCAAAATTAAGTTGCTTACTGATGAATCAGAGCAAAACATGTGAAGAGAATTATTAATGAAAGTTAATTAATTGGGGCTGGGAACCCCATTGCCAGCTCTTTTTGCAAAATTATTGGATAAGCGGATGAAGCCACTAGTCCATTGGTGAAAGTTGCCCAACAAGAATGAAAGATAAACACCACCTACTTCCTCATGAGCTATAAAACATTGACACAAATCAGAGGTGATAAATTTTGAATTATTTAAAGGTAGCACTCAAGCAATTTACTTTGGAATGGCGGAGAAATACCATGTAGTAGGTAGGTATGGTGGACACAAATGGCATAGTGGTTGGCTCAAGGATTTTGGATGCATGAGAAGTATTCCCTCTCGATACAAGGTTTAGGCTAGCAAGGTTATTTGAAACAAACACAAGGATGAACCGGTGCAGAAAAACTCACATAAAAGACATATTGTAAACATTATAAGACTCTACACCGTCTTCCTTGTTGTTCAAACTCTTTACTAGAAATTATCTAGACCTTAGAGAGACCAATTATGCAAACCAAATTTTAGCAAGCTCTATGTATTTCTTCATTAATAGGTGCAAAGTATATGATGCAAGAGCTTAAACATGAGCACAACAATTGCCAAGTATCACATTATCTAAGACATTTTATCAATTACTACATGTAGCATTTCCCGTTTCCAACCATATAACCATTAACGAAGCAGTTTCAACCTTCGCCATGAACATTAAAAACTAAGAACACTTGTGTTCATATGAACCAGCGGAGCGTGTCTCTCTCTCACACAAGCATGATGGATCATAATTTATTCAAAAAAAAACAAAAACAAACAGACGCTCCAAGTAAAGTACATAAGATGTGATGGAATAAAAATATAGTTTCAGGGGAGGAACCTGATAATTTGTCGATGAAGAAGGGGATGCCTTGGGCATCCCCAAACTTAGATGCTTGAGTCTTCTTGAAATATGCAGGGATGAACCACCGGGGCATCCCCAAGCTTAGACTTTTCACTCTTCTTGATCGTAGTATATCATCCTCCTCTCTTGACCCTTGAAAACTTCCTCCACACCAAACTCAAAACAAACTCATTAGAGGGTTAGTGCATAATCAAAAACTCACATGTTCAGAGGTGACACAATCATTCTTAACACTTCTGGGCATTGCTCAAAGCTACTGGAAGGTAATGGAACAAAGAAATCCACCCAACACAGCGAAAGAAGCAATGCGAAATAAAAGGCAGAATCTGTCAAAACCGAACAGTCCGTAAAGACGAATTTTATTGAGGCACCAGACTTGCTCAAATGAAAATGATCAAATTGAATGAAAGTTGCGTACATATCTGAGGATCACTCACGTAAATTGGCATAATTTTCGGAGTTACCTACAGAGAATTAGGCCCAGATTCGTGACAGCAAGAAATCTGTTTCTGCGCAGTAATCCAAATCTAGTATGAACCTTACTATCAAAGACTTTACTTGGCACAACAATGCGATAAAAATAAGATAAGGAGAGGTTGCTACAGTAGTAAAAACTTCCAAGACTCAAATACAAAATAAAAGTACTGTAGCAAAATAAACACATGGGTTATCTCCCAAGAAGTTCTTTCTTTATAGCCATTATTAAGATGGGCTCAACAGTTTTAATGATGCACTCGCAAGAGATAGTATTTGAAGCAAAAGAGAGCATCAAGAGGAAAATTCAAAACACATTTAAGCCTAACATGCTTCCTATGAAAAGAAATCTTGTAAATAAACAAATTCATGAAGCATGATGCAACAAGCATAGAAAGATAAAACAAGTGTAACTTCAAAAATTTCAGCATATAGAGAGGTGTTTTAGTAACATGAAAATTTCTACAACCATATTTTCCTCTCTCGTAATAATATCCAGTAGCATCATGAGCAAACTCAACAATATAACTATCAAATGAAACATTCTTATCATGAGTCTCATGCATAAAATTATTACTCTCCACATAAGCATAATCAATTTCATTAGTTGTAGTGGGAGAAAATTCAACAAAGTGGCTATCATCAAATATAGGAGGCATATTGTAATCATAATCAAATTTACTCTCCATAGTAGGCGGCACCAAAAGACCACTATCATTATAATCATCATAAATGGGAGGCATATCATAATCAACATAAACTTTCTCCTCAATACCCGGAGGGCTAAAGAGATCATTTTCATCAAAACCAGCTTCCCCAAGCTTAGAACTTTCTATATCATTAGCAACAATGGTATTCAAAGTGTTCATACTAATATGTTCCATGGGTTTTTAATTTTCGCATCAAACCATCCATGTCTTAAATCAGGAAATAGAATAAGAAGCTCATTGTTGTCCATTATGTCAAACTAGTGTAAACAAGAAACAAAAAGATGCAATTGCAGGATCTAAAGGAAATGGCTTCGAACACGCACACAACGGCAACAGAAAAATACTTTACCTGAGACCGGAGTATGAGTGCCTTTTACCTTTCCTCCCCGGCAACGGCGCCAGAAAATAGCTTGATGTCTACGGGTCTTCTATTCTTGTAGACAGTGTTGGGCCTCCAAGAGCAGAGGTTTGTAGAACAGCGACGAAGTTTCCCTTAAGTGGATCACCCAAGGTTTATCGAACTCGGGGAGGAAGAGGTCAAAGATATCCCTCTCATGCAACCCTGCAACCACAAAGCAAGAAGTCTCTTGTGTCCCCAACACACCTAATAGGTGCACTAGTTCGGCGAAGAGATAGTGAAATACGAGGTGGTATAAATAAGCAGTAGCAACGGCACCGGAAAAGTGCTTTGCCCGGGACGATAAACAAGCAGTAGTAACGCAGCGGTAGTAACGCGATGAAACAAGTAAACAAGCAGACGATAGCGATATTTAGGAACAAGGCCTAGGGATCATACTTTCACTAGTGGACACTCTCAACATTGATCACATAACAGAATAGATAAATGCATACTCTACACTCTCTTGTTGGATGATGAACACCATTGCGTAGGATTACACGAACCCTCAATGCCGGAGTTAACAAGCTCCACAATTCAATGTTCATATTTAAATAACCTTAGAGTGTAAGATAGATGAACACAATTACACCGAGAACTAACATAGCATGCACACTTGTCACCATCACACTATGAAGGAGGCATAGATCACATCAATACTATCATAGCAATAGTTAACTTCATAATCTACAAGAGATTACAATCATAGCCTACGCCAAGTACTAACACGGATGCACACACTCGTCACCATTACACCGTGCGGGAGGAATAGAGTACTTTAATAACATCACTAGAGTAGCACACGGATAAATTGTGATACAAAACACATTGCAATCATAAAGGGATATAAATAAGCACTTCACTACGCCATTCATAACAGTGAATAAGTATTCGTGAAATATAGCCTAAGAGACCCACACGGTGCACACACTTGTCACCTTTACACACGTGGGACAAGGAGTCTCCGGAGATCACATAAGTAAAATCCACTTGACTAGCACAATGACATCTAGATTACAAGCATCATCATATGAATCTCAATCATGTAAGGCAGCTCATGAGATTATTGTATTGAAGTACATAGGAGAGAGATGAACCACATAGCTACTGGTACAGCCCCGAGCCTCGAAGGAGAACTACTCCCTCCTCATGGGAGACAGAAGCGTTGATGTAGATGGCGGTGGTGTCGATGGAGGAGCCTTCCGGGGGCACTTCCCCGTCCCGGCGGCGTGCCGGAACAGAGACTCCTGTCCCCCAGATCTTGGCTTCGCGATGGCGGCGGCTCTGGAAGGTTTTTCGTACCGTGCCTTTTTCGTCTTGATGTTTTAGGTCAGGGACCTTTATATAGGCGAAGAGGCGGAGTCGGAGGGTCGATGAGGCGGTGACACACTAGGGGGGCGCGGCCCACACCCTGGCCGCGCCAGCCTGGTGTGTGGGGCCCCTGTGGCCCCCCTCTGGCGACTCTCGGGTGTTCTGGAAGCTTCGTGGAAAAATAGGATGCTGGGCCTTGATTTCGTCCGATTCCGAGAATATTTCCTTACTAGGATTTCTGGAACCAAAAACAGCGAGAAAATAGGAACCGGCCCTTCGGCATCTCGTCAATAGGTTAGTTCCGGAAAACGCATAAATATGACATATAATGTGTATAAAACATGTAGATATCATCAATAATGTGGCATGGAACATAAGAAATTATCGATACGTTGGAGACGTATCAGTGTTTTTGTAGCAGAGGCGCGTGAGAAGACGATCGCCGATGCCCGAGTGCGGTACGTGAAGGAGACACTGCCGAGGGAGGCCGAGAAGCGGGCGACTGTGGCTGAAGCGGCGGCGAAGCGCTCCGAGTCGGAGGTGACTGACCTCATGCAGGTCCTTAATGACAAAAGCAAGGAGCTTGAGGACGTCATAGCCGATTACAAGGGCAAGCTTGCCGCGGCAATGGAGGAGAGGGACACGACGCGCGCGATGACCACCGCGGCTCAGAAGCAACTGACCGCGTGGAAGAAGCACGCCGACGAGCTTGCCACGGAGAGGGAGGCCTCGTCCTCGACCATTTTGGCGCTGTAGAAGGAGAAGACCACCTTCAAGGCGTTCATCCGGGAGATGTCGCGGCAGCTCCTTGGTGAGTGCTCGTGCTTTACCCTTCCCCATTTTCGTTGATAATCTTTAGTGGGGTGAGTTTTTGGTTGGCCAGTCCCCGAGCGTGGCGACTCGGGTTGGGCGACCAATCCCCGAGCGTGGTGAGTCCGCTTGGGTGACCAGTCCCTGAGCGTGGCGAGTCCGCTGGGGTGACCAGTCCCCGAGCGTGGCGAGTCCGGTTGGGCGACTAGTCCCCGAGCGTGGCGAGTCAGCTTAGGCGACCAGTTCTCGAGTGTGGTGAGTCCGCTGGGGAGACCAGTCCCCGAGCGTGGCGAGTCCACTGGGGCGACGAGTCCTCGAGCGTGGCGAGTCCGCTGGGGCGACCAGTCTCCGAGCTTGGTGAGTCCAGAGATGTTCTTTTTTGCGAGTGCTAACTTTGATTGTTTCTTTGCAGGGACGTGCGACTTCGTGGAGATGGCGACTCCCCGTGAGTGTTTGGAGACTGCAATGACGCGCATCATCCAGTGCGCGGCGGACATCTTGGCGGTGCTATAGTACTTGAGTCCGCGGGAGCGAATCCCACACGACGCTGCATCGATTTTCAAGGTCGTCACTGATGTCCCCGTCGTGGTGGATTGGCTACGGCGCTCGCCGTGCCGGGTGGGCATTACCATGGCGTTGAGCATGGTTCTGGCCCACTACTCCGTGGGCTTCGACGTGGAGGAGGTAACGGCAGGCTTCCCCTCCGAGACCGACGACTTCAATGTGGCGGAGGTGCTGCGGCTGATGGAGTTGGTCCGGCCGTATGCCGACCGCGTGCTGGCTACGGCTGACCTGGAGTCGCATATCACAAGTCAAACTTCCCCTGAAGACGCCGAGAAAGATCAAGCCAAGGAGACGCCGAGAAAGATCAAGCTAAGGCACTAACGACGTACCCTGTTGTGAGGTATGTGCCAAAGTTCACCTTCGGCGAAAGCGGCATGGAGGCCGTGATCGATCCCGAGGCCGGCGCTTCCAAGTAGGGGAGCTTATATTCGTGCGGGGGATGCCCCCTTTTCCCTGTAATAAGATAATTTATGCCCGCGAGTCGCTGTTTGAGTAATGATAATGCTATGTTGGTATGTAACTTTTGTACCTTGTGGATTTTTGGCCAAGTTTCCAGTCAATTTTTTAGTCGTCTAAGGTGGTTGTGGTTTTTTGGACTTGTGTTAAATGCTATTTTGTTAGCGCGCCTGCTCGTCGTGGCCCGAGGGGCCAGTCGAAGGGCGACCCCGATGGAGGCTCTCGGCGTGACTGTTTTCCTGTTCGAGCTGGGTGTCCCAGTCGCAGTACATAGTTGTTTGCGCGAGTCGCTTCTTCAAGGGTAGAAGAGATGGGCGATTGACAATGCGCTGTTTAGGTAGCGTGCCGCTTGTCGTGGCCCGATGGGCCAGTCGCTGGGCGACCCCAAAGAAGGTTCTTGGCTCAGCGTTTTTCCCTGATGAGCCGTGGGTCCGTTTTGCGGAGTCCCGGTCGCGGTACTTAGCTTTACAAGTCACCGATTCTAAGGTAGAGGAGGGCGGGTGGGTGCTGTATAGCGTAGCACTGATCGGTTGCTAAGGCCCGTGGGGCTGGTCGGGCGAGCGACCCTACTGATGGATCCAGTCGCTGTTTTCGCTTTGCGGCGTAAAGGGCGGTGACTGGGTCAGTCCTGGGATTGCGACTGACCTGTCAACCACTACTTTTCTTAGCCGAGGTACTTAGCTATTTCTGGATTGCTCTATCAGTAGAAGCAAGCAAAAGTCTCCCGGTTCCGGAGCCGCGCAGCTTGGCGTCCAACTCGTATCGGCGACTTGGGAGATATGTTCGTGCGAGGCACGGTTATGGTGTAAGGTCGGCGATTTGGAGATCGAATGGAGTAAACAATATCTTTATTGATGATCGTGTGTCGTGTTACATGGCGATTTACGTGTAGAAGCGGCGAAGGTGATTCACGTTCCAGGGGCGCTCGACCTCTCGGGTGAGCGGGTTGCCGTCTTCGTCCTTGCGCACGTCTGTGAGGTAGTAGGCGTCATTGCCAAGCACGCGGTCAACAGCGGCGAAAGGTCCTTCCCAATGTGGGTACAGTTTATGCATGCCTTTCTTGTCCTGGAAGGAGCGACCGCGTACGCGGCGACTGTGATAGAGCCGGAGTCCTTGCTGGTATATGGCCGTCCTGGAGAGAGCGAGTTCTCTCCCCTTGCCGAGAAGGTTGACTCCGTCCTGACGGGCGAGCTCGTTTTTTGCCTCCGAGTAGCTCACAACGCATGGCGATTCGTGGTGGATATCCGTGGGCATGACGGCTTCCGCTCCATAAACTAGGAAGAAGGGCGTGTAGCCCGTCGACCTGTTTGGCGTTGTGCGTATGCCCCAGAGCACCGAGGGTAGTTCTTCCGCCCAGCATCCGGCGGCACGCTCCAGGGGAACCTCCGGTCGTGGCTTGATTCCGTGGAGGATGCTCTGGTTGTCCCTTTCTGCTTGCCCGTTCGACTCGGGATGCGTGACTGAGGCGAGGTCGAGTCAGATTCCGTTCTCTTTGTAGAAATCAGCCATTTCTCCTTTGGCAAAATTCGTGCCGTTGTCGGTGATGATGTTGTGCGGGTAGCCATAACGGTATATTAGTTCCCGCAAGAACTTCGTCGCCATTTTTCCATCGCACTTTTTTATGGGTTTTGCTTCCACCCACTTCGTGAACTTGTCGACGGCGACGAGGATGTGGGTGTAGCTGCCGGGGGCTGTTTTGAATTTGCCCACCAAGTCCATGCCCCAAACGGCGAAGGGCCAAGTGATGGGGATGGTATTGAGCGCGGATCCTGTCATGTGTGATTGGCTCGCATATTTCTGGCAGCCAACGCATGCGCGGATGAGTTCGACTGCGTCGGCATGTGTGGTTGGCCAGTAGGAGCCGTCCCTGAAGGCTTTGGCAACTATCGAACGGGCCCCTGCGTAATGGCCCCAGTCTCCTACGTGTATGTCACGTAGGATTTTGCGGCCTTCCTCTGCGGTGACGCACCGCTGGAAGATTTCGGAGATGCTGCGCTTGTAAAGCTCTTGGTTGATGATGGTGAAGGACTTGCATCGGCGTACGATTGTGTGTGCTTCTGCTTCGTCCATGGGCAGTACCTACCGCTCAAGATAGTTCATGTAAGGCTCGTCTATTCCTCGGTGTCTGAGGTGACTGCGACCAACACGGAGTCGGGTGCTGGTGGCTCGGCGATGTCGACCTCGCGGGGTGGCCGTACCGACGGGTGAGTGAGGATGTCGAGGAAGACGCCCGGCGGAGGAGGTAGCCGCTTGGAGCCGAGCCTGGAGAGTGCGTCGGCCTCCTCGTTCTTTCGCCTGTCGACCCAGTCGACGACGTACCCGGTGAAACTAGCACAGACCGGCCTACTGCCCGCTTGTAGGCGATCATGTTGGCGTCGGTGGCGTCGCAGGTCCCTGAGGTTTGGCTGGCGACTAGGTCAGAGTCGCCAAAGCAGTGCATGCGTGATGCGCCCATCTCCTTGGCAATCCGCATGCCGTGGAGGAGTGACTCGTATTCGGCCGCGTTGTTGGTGCATGGCTCGAATTGCAGCTGCAGGACGTACCTCATGGTGTCTCCTTTCGGGGATATGAGGACGATCCCTTCTCCAGCCCATTCGAGGTTTTTGGAGCCGTCGAAGTAGAGGGTCTAGTGCTTGATGTCTGATACGTCTATTTTGCATCACTATTTTATATCATAATTTGCTGTTATTCATTGATATATTTCATATATGGAGATGATACTTATGTTATTTCATCTATTTTGCATGTTTCATGATTATTGGAAGATCGCGCACCGGAGTCAGGATTCTGCTGGAAAAAGCGCCGTCAGAATGCAATATTTCGGAAGATCGACAATTGACGGAAATAATATGAAATATCCTATTTTTCCAGAAGACGAAGGGAGCCAGAAGGGGGAGCCGAGGAGGGCCGCCGTGGGCCCACCTCATAGGCTGGCGCGGCCCAAGGCCTGGCCGCGCCGCCTTGTGAGGAGGGGGCCCACAGCCCCCTCTGGCCTCCTCTCCTTCGCGTACATCTTCGTCCCGAAAACCTAAGCTCGGGGGGATAGTCGCGAAGAGTCACAGCCGCCTCTACGGGGCGGAAAACACCAGAGAGAAAAGAGCTCTCCGGCAGGCTGAAATCCGCCGGGGAAATTCCCTCCCGGAGGGGGAAATCGACGCCATCGTCATCGTCATCAAGCTGGACATCATCTCCATCATCATCACCATCATCTCCATCATCATCACCGCCATCTCCACCGCTGCACCTCGTCACCGTTGTAACAATTTGGGTTTGATCTTGATTGTTTGATAGGGGAAACTCTCCCGGTGTTGATTTCTACTTGTTATTGATGCTATTGAGTGAAACCATTGAACCAAGGTTTATGTTCAGATTGTTATTCATCATCATATCACCTCTGATCATGTTCCATATGATGTCTCGTGAGTAGTTCGTTTAGTTCTTGAGGACATGGGCGAATTCTAAATGTTAGTAGTGAATTATGTTGGTTAGTATTCAATGTTATGATATTTAAGTTGTGGTGTTATTCTTCTAGTGGTGTCATGTGAATGTCGACTACATGATACTTCACCATTTATGGGCCTAGGGGAGTGCATCTTGTATTCGGTTGCTAATTGCGGGGTTGCCGGAGTGACAGAAACCTAAACCCCCGTTAGTATATCGATGCAGGAGGGATATCAGGATCTCGCAGTTTAAGGCTGTGGTTAGATTTATCTTAATTACTTTCTTGTATTTGCGGATGCTTGCAAGGGGTATAATCACAAGTATGTATTAGTCCTAGGAAGGGCGGTGCATTAGCATAGGTTCACCCACACAACACTTATCAAAACAATGAAGATTAATCGGCTATATGAAGCGAAAGCACTAGACTAAATTCCCGTGTGTCCTCAAGAACGTTTGGTTATTATAAGTAAACAAACCGGCTTGTCCTTTGTGCTAAAAAGGATTGGGCCACTCGCTGCAATTATTTCTCTCGCATTTTACTTACTTGTACTTTATTCATCTGCTATACTAAAAACCCCTGAATACTTGTCTGTGAGCATTTACAGTGAATCCTTCATCGAAACTGCTTGTCAACACCTTCTGCTACTCGTTGGGTTCGACACTCTTATTTATCGAAAGTACTACGATACACGCCCTATACTTGTGGGTCATCAATGTCCGCCGGGGAGGTTGACTGCTGCGCTTCCTCCCAGTCGACGAAGAAATCCACCAACGCCTGAGACTTGATTGCATGGCGGGGCTCGTATGTGATGTTGTGGACGCCGAGTTCGACTGCCCACTTGGCGATTCTTCCAGTCGCATCCCGGTTGAGGTTGATATCGGCGAGAGGCATCGATGCGACGACTTTGATGGGGTGTGATACGTTCCAAACGTATCTATAATTTCTTATGTTCCATGCTACTTTTATGATGATATTCACATGTTTTATACACATTATATGTCATTATTATGCATTTTCCGGCACTAACCTATTGACGAGATACCGAAGAGCCGATTCTTTGTTTCTGCTGTTTTTGGTTTCAGAAATCCTAGTAAGGAAATATTCTCGGAATTGGACGAAATCAACGCCCAGGGTCCTATTTTTCCACGAAGCTTCCAAAAGACCGAAGAGGATACGAAGTGGGGCCACGAGGTGGCGACACAACAGGGCGGCGCGGCCTGGGACCTGGCCGCGCGGCCCTGGTGTGTGGGCCCCTCGTGACGCTCCCTGACCTGCCCTTCCGCCTACTTAAGCCTTCGTCGATAATAACCCCAGTACCGAGAGCCACGATACGGAAAACCTTCCAGAGACGCCGCCGCCGCCAATCCCATCTCGGGGGATTCAGGAGATCGCCTCCGGCACCCTGCCGGAGAGGGGAATCATCTCCCGGAGGTCTCTTCATCGCCATGATCGCCTCCGGATCGATGTGTGAGTAGTCCACCCATGGACTATGGGTCCATAGCAGTAGCTAGATGGTTGTCTTCTCCTCATTGTGCTATCATGTTAAATCTGTGAGCTGCCTATCATGATCAAGATCATCTATTTGTAATGCTACATGTTGTGTTTGTTGGGATCCGATGAATATTGAATACTATGTCAAGTTGATTATCAATCTATCATATATGTTATTTATGTTCTTGCATGCTCTCCGTTGCTAGTAGAGGCTGCGGCCAAGTTGATACTTGTGACTCCAAGAGGGAGTATTTATGCTCGATAGTGGGTTCATGCCTCCATTAAATGCGGGACAGTGACAGAAAGTTCTAAGGTTGTGGATGTGCTATTGCCACTAGGGATAAAACATCGATGCTTTGTCTAAGGATATTTGTGTTGATTACATTACGCACCATACTTAATGCAATTGTCTATTGTTTACAACTTAATACTGGAGGGGTTCGGATGATAACTCTGAAGGTGGAATTTTTAGGCATAGATGCATCGTTGGATAGCGGTCTATGTACTTTGTCGTAATGCCCCGATTAAATCTCATAGTACGCATCATGATATATGTATGTGCATTGTTATGTCTTCTTTATTTGTCAATTGCCCAACCGTAATTTGTTCACCCAACATCTTGTTTATCTTATGGGAGAGACACCACTAGTGATCTGTGGACCCCGGTCCTATTCTTTACATCTGAAATACAATCTGCTGCAATTGTTCTTTACTGTTCTTTGCAAACAATCATCATCATCCACACTATACATCTAATCCTTTGTTTACAGCAAGCCGGTGAGATTGACAACCTCCCTGTTACGTTGGGGAAAAGTACTCGTGATTGTGTTGTGCAGGTTCCACGTTGGCGCCGGAATCCCTGGTGTTGCGCCGCACTACACTCCGCCACCAACAACCTTCAACGTGCTTCTTGGCTCCTACTGGTTCGATAACCTTGGTTTCTTACTGAGGGAAAACTTGCTGCTGTGCGCATCACACCTTCCTCTTGGGGTTCCCAACGGACGTGTAAACTACACGCCATCAAGCATTTTTTCTGGCACCGTTGCCGGGGAACTGAAGAAAAGCTACACCACAAAGATTTCTAACTCCCACGTCAACTACACGCCAAGATTTTTTCTGGCGTCGTTGCCGGGGAGATCAAGACACGCTGCAAGGGGAGTCTCCACTTCCAATATCTTTACTTTGTTTTTGTCTTGCTTTATTTTATTTACTACTTTGTTTGCTGCACTAAAACAAAACACAAAAAATTAGTTGCTAGTTTTACTTTATTTACTGTCTTGTTCTCTATATCGAAAACACAAAAGAAAAATTAGTTACTTGCATTTACTTTATCTAGTTTGCTTTATTTACTACTGCTAAAATGGGTACTGTTGAGAATACTAAGTTGTGTGACTTCACTAGCACAAATAATAATGATTTCCTATGCACACCTATTGCTCCACCTGCTACTACAGCAGAATTCTTTGAAATTAAACCTGCTTTACTGAATCTTGTTATGAGAGAGCAATTTTCTGGTGTTAGTTCTGATGATGCTGCTGCCCATCTTAATAATTTTGTTGACCTTTGTGAAATGCAAAAGTATAAGGATGTAGATGGTGACATTATAAAATTAAAATTGTTTCCTTTCTCCTTAAGAGGAAGAGCTAAAGATTGGTTGCTATCTCTGCCTAGAAATAGTATTGATTCATGGACTAAATGCAAGGATGCTTTTATTGGTAGATATTATCCTCCAGCTAAAATTATATCTTTGAGAAGTGGCATAATGAATTTTAAGCAATTAGATAATGAACATGTTGCTCAAGCATGGGAGAGAATGAAATCTTTGGTAAAGAATTGCCCAACCCATGGACTAACTACTTGGATGATCATCCAAACCTTTTATGCAGGATTGAATTTTTCTTCGCGGAACCTATTGGATTCAGCTGCTGGAGGTACCTTTATGTCCATCACTTTGGGGGCGGCAACAAAGCTTCTTGATGATATGATGATAAATGAATGGCACACGGAAAGGGCTCCACAAGGTAAGAAGGTAAATTCTGTTGAAGAAACCTCCTCCTTGAGTGATAAGATTGATGCTATTATATCTATGCTTGTGAATGGTAGATCTAATGTTGATCCTAAAAATGTTCCTCTAGCTTCATTGGTTGCCCAAGAAGAACATGTTGATGTGAATTTCATTAAAAATAATAATTTCAACAACAATGCTTATAGGAACAATTCTGGTAACAACTATAGGCCATATCCTTCTGCTAATGGTAATGGTTATGGTAATTCTTATGGGAATTCTTACAACAATAATAGGAGTATACCCCCTGGTCTTGAAGCCATGCTTAAAGAATTTATTAGTACACAAACCGCTTTTAACAAATCTGTTGAAGAAAAGCTTGATAAAATTGA
>NC_061513.1:325777212-325799210 GCF_022539505.1 Lolium rigidum | reverse complement strand
TTTTTTTTTTGTTTTTGCGAATCGGGAACTTTATTAATTATATAGCGGTGTTACAATCCTTTGCAAGGATACTAGCAAGGAATGGTGGAGTGAAATTAATCCACAAGCATCTCCTTCTATCAGGACTAGCTCTATGAGAACAGATGTGAGCAGCCTCATTGGCATGTCTCTTTACATGATTTAACTCAAAACTAGCTAAAAACCCGCTAAGCTCCCTAACTTCTTGGTATATACTGGTAATAATCGATCTACCAGTGCCCTTTTCCTTCCAGAGATTAACTACCTCTAAGGCATCAGTTTCAACGATGACCCTTTGAATCCCCATATCGATTGCAAGTCGAATTCCAGCTCTGACAGCTTCAGCTTCTAGGATCAACGCACTTGCTGCATGAGCAAACCATAGAGCCGTAGCTCTCAAGAGCATGCCTTCATGGTTCCGTACCACAACTCCCACCGATCCATTTTTCTGGTCTGCATTATAGCCCGCATCAACATTGATTTTAATAAACCCACTATCAGGAGGCTTCCATCTTCCTCGCTCTACAACAGGTTTCTGAATCTTCGGTCTCCCAGCCTCTCGCTGCCGTATTCAATTATAGATGGTAGCATTCTAAGAATTTGGTAATAGTTTAGAGTCCGGGTATTTTTCATTTGGCTATTTTTTACACGTACGGGTTTGTCTATGCAGCTTTTTAAGTTTAAGTCACCCGAGAAAAGTGTAATTGTAGTTTAAATAAAAATGAAATTGTATTCAGTTGTACATTTTTTGGTAGAAAAATGCAACTAAAGTATTTTTGGTGGGTGACTGAGATTTAAGCAATTCTCAGTTGGTTGAGACATAGCAAATCCGTTTACACGTACAAGCATGTATGTTATATTAATCTCCATTATCATGCTATGAGTATTTTTTCGATAAAGGGAATGTATTAATATCACAAAGATATCATTTACAACCAACCTTTTCGTTAACACTAAACCCTGATGATAGTACAACCAACCTTTTCGTTAACACTAAACCCTGATGATAGCCGATATTTGGGTGGTAGCGGGATCAACTCGTACTCGTTGGGGTACGGCTTGGAATAGCCGATTGTCCTCCTTTTCGGCACCATGCCGAACTGGTCTCTCAGGATTGTACTGATCTGATCCGCGGTGCTGGCTGCAGGAGTCGAACTATGAAGATTCGCCGGAGTGGCATACTTAGCCAGCCATGCTTGCTTTTCCAGCTCTGAGCCAACTGCAGGAGCTGAGCTGCGGAGGTTTGTCGGAGTGGCATACTTAGCTAGCCACGTCGCTTCTCAAGATCTGTTCCCGAAGTTCCTCCTCGCTGTTCCGAAGTCCCTGCTGTTGCGATCCGGTTTGTGAGTGCCCGATTCTTGCGGTCCGGCACATATGTGCACGTGTATCCGTGAGGGATCTCCTTAGGCGCCTCATGCAAGAACTGGTAGTCACTAGGGTCACCACCGATCTTGTAGACGACGTATGCCGGTGAATTCGGCACTTCTGGTGCTGCCAACGCGAATGGCAGCGGTGGACGGGACTGGAGTGGCATCTCTCCCTGGTAAGTCCCTAGAGCTGGTCCTGACGGAGAGTACTGATGCCTCATGATTTCCTGGATCACCCGAAGAGCGACACGCTCCAAAGTGTTCACCGGGCTCTCGGAATGGCGGTGTAGCGAATGAGCTACCATGAAGTTAATCTCCCGACGCGAGAGACCTGGTGCGTTCTTCGATGGGGCGGACAGGTCCACTCCATCGAGCGCGCCTTCAGTGAGAACCCTTTCCACCGATGCCATGTGAGCGGGTTACGTGAAAAGAGCCGATGAGGTCGGCTTCGAGGATTGCTTTGACCTCGTCATACTTCTTCTTGAGCTCCTCGGTCGGATCCTCGTACGTGATCGGGGTGCCTTCCGCCATCTCGGATGTAGATGGCGATGCGGTTGATGTCGAAGACTCGTCCCACCGGGCGTGCCGAAATGTGTTGCGGTCGAAACCCACCGGCGAGCAGCGACGGGCAACACGAGTAGAGCCGGGAGGCTCCCGGGACTGCGGCTGGCCCTGGTCCCTCCGAGCGACGGCCCGCAAAGACTCGGCACGCACGTCCGATGCTGGTGCAAGGGCGTGCCACCTGACCTATACCCGGTCGGGAAGGTGATGGATGTGCCTCGCTTAGTTTCCTCGCATGGCATACACGTAAACATGAAATACGAGCCTCGATCGGCTCTCGGGTTGTCTCGTGAATCGGCTCAAAGAGCCGATCCACCCATGATCCGTACGAGGTGTACGAATATATGGTGGTCCTGCCTGATCAATATAAAGCTAAAACGACCTACTACGATTTAGGGTTTTCACCACATAATCGGAACATCCTACTCGTGATTGAGCCTGGCGGCCACGCACGGTGATCGTAAACCGACCCTGGACAAGGCCTAAAAACCAACACGAAGTTGATCCCCGGAACATCCTGTCTAGGGCTAGCAAACTACACCCTACGCGCCACTGGATCCTTCAACCCGTTTGTAAGGCCTAACTATGCAGATATTAAACTAATCCTTGAAGAACAAGGAGCAACCATAACGGATCGGATCTACTAAGTAATGATCAAGCGGGGTGCCGCCCTTACACCTAAGATAGGTGTAAGGGCGGCTAGACGTCTAAGGGTTGCACGACGACAGCATATGATACGATGAACAATGCTAACCCTAACACATCTAAGATAACTACGTTGCTCGCCATCAACAAGGCTTCAACACGAGCAACGCATGAACAGCGAATAAACACGTACTGCCTAGATCGCAAGATGCGATCTAGGCAGCATGATGCTTACCCGGAAGAAACCCTCGAGACAAGGGAGTTGGCGATGCGCCTAGATTGGTTTGTGGTGAACGTGATTGTTGTTTATTTCATAAACCCTAGATACATATTTATAGTCCGTAGACTTTCTAACGTGGGAATAATCCCAACCGGGCACGAGCCAAACTCTATCTAATCGACACGTATCCTACTATATTACAGATACACGGGCAAACTAGCCCAAACTTTGCATATAAGGCCGATTCATGTATTCCTTCCATGTATATTCTTCAAGCCCATCTCCAATCGCGGCCCACCTCTGATCCGGTCAAATTCTGGTGATAACAGCATCGTGTAGTACTTGGCGTAGGCTATGATCATAATCTCTTGTAGGTTATGGAGTTAATTATTACTATGATAGTATTGATGTGATTTATTCCCCCTTTATAGTGTAAAGGTGACAGTGTGTATGCTATGTTAGTACTCGGTTTAAATTGCAAAGATCTATTATGCTCTAAAGGTTACTTAAATATGAATGCCGAATGTTGTGGCGCTTGTTAACTCCGGCTTGAGGGAGCTCTTGTAGCCCTACGCAACGAATGGTGTTCATTATCAAACAAGAGTATATGTAGCACAAAGGAAGAGAACTTATTTATTTATGTGATCAATGTTGAGAGTGTCCACTAGTGAAAGTATGATCCCTAGGCCTTGTTTCCAAATACTGCAATCATCGCTTGTTTACTTGTTTTACTCGCATCTTTACTTCCTGCAATATTACTACCATCAACCGCACGCCAGCAAGCACTTTTCCGGCGCCGTTACTACTGCTCATATTCATTCATACCACTTGTATTTCACTATCTCTTCGCCGAACTAGTGCACCTATACATCTGACAAGTGTATTAGGTGTGTTGGGGACACAAGAGACTTCTTGTATTGTGATTGCGGGGTTGCTTGAGAGGGATATCTTTGACCTCTTCCTCCCTGAGTTCGATAAACCTTGGGTGATCCACTTAAGGGAAACTTGCTGCTGTTCTACAAACCTCTACTCTTGGAGGCCCAACACTGTCTACAAGAATAGAAGCACACATAGACATCATCGTCCTCCGACCCGGCGCGGAAGCGCTTCGCCGGCGGGTAGTCGTCGGAGGAGGTGTCGTCCTCCGCTTCATCCTCCTCGTCGGAGGAGATGTCCTCGCCCCAGGAGAAGGCGTCATCGTCGCTCTCTTCCTCCAACTCCCCGTCAACGAGGAACTGGAGGTTATCCTCCCCGTCGGTCAAGGATTCGTCATCCTCTGACCCGAAGGAGAAGTCCCAATCCGCCTCGTCCCACCACAGTGGGGCGTGGGCCTCGTACGCCGCATCGGGTCGTACTCCGGCGTCGGCTCACGGGAGGAGGACGATTGGAAGGAGAGGCCCGAAGAGTAGGAGGCAGAGGAGGAGTCCATGGTTGCAGAGGAGGGGGGTTGCGATTGCTAATGCAGAACAATGAGGAGGCGAACTGCTCGGATGAGGTTAAATAAAGGGGATACAGTGGAAGATGATTCAATGCTGTGGCAGTTTCGAGGATGCGGTGCCAAAACTGTCAAATCGCGCGATGACGGAGAAGTTGAGAAGGCAAGGCATCATGATGGAAGGGCACTGTAGCGGTTCTGCTCTGCAACGCGTGACCCGATGAAGGAAAACAGAGTGGTTTTGGAATTATTATTGCCAAAACCAGGGGGGCATGTGTTATCACCGGATTTTAGCCAAATTAGGAGATGGGCCGTGATTGAGATGGGCTTGGAGGATATGCACATAAAGTGTTTCTGAATCGGCCTCGTGCGAGAATTTGGGCTAGATTGCCCGTATATTTGTACATTATGGTAGATCGCGTTTTAGTTTAGAATTAAGAGATAGAGTTTGGTTCGTACACAGTTAGGTTTGTTCCAAAGATAGAAAGTCCACGGACTATAAATATGTACCTAGGGTTATTGAGAAAGGAGGACGATCACGTTCACAACAAACACAATCTAGGCGCTTCGCCACCCCTTGTTTCGAGGGTTTCTTCCGGGTAAGCGTCATGCTGCCTAGATCGCATCTTGCGATCTAGGCAGTATCAGTTTATTCGTTGTTTTGTGTTGCTCGTACTGAAGCCTTGTTGATGGCGAGTAATACTGTTATCATAGGTGTTTTGGGGCCAACATCGATACTTTTCTGATATGTTTGCTTAGTTATGTTGCCCCTAAATATCTAGCTGCCTTTGCACTTATCTTAGGTGTAAGGGCAGCATCTTGCTTGGACTTTATTTTAGTAGATTTGATCTGTTATGGTTGTTCCTTGTTCTCCAAGGATTTGTTTGATATCCGCATGGTTAGGCCTTGCAAACGGGTTGAACGATCCAGTAGTGCGTGAGGTATGGTTTGCCGATCCAAGAGGGGTTGTTCCGGGAATCGACTCTGTGTTGGTTTTTAGGCCTCTTCTAGGATTAGTTTTCTGTTATCTTTCGTATCTGCCAGGCTCAACTACGTGTAGGATGTTCCAATTATGCGGTGAAAGCCCTAGACTGTCGTAGATCGATTTAACTTGGTATTGATCAAGCAGGAACCCCATGTTATCGTAGATCCAATGTGGACCATGGATCAATCGGCTCTTTGAGCTGATTCACGGGGGTAACTCGAGAGCCGATCGAGGCTCGGATTTAATGTTTACGTGTCTGCCATGCAGGAAACTAATCGAAGCAATCCATCACCTTCCTGACCAGGTATAGGTCAGGTGGCACGCCCTCGCAACAGCCAGAACAGGTTTTTCTCGTATTGAGTTAACAAAGAGACAATACCAATTATATGCTGTGTTATTTTCTCCTTATTCCATTTTCTCCTTATTTTCCCACTAGGTTTTATAGAGTTTTAGCAACATAACATACACACTACTCTCCTCGTATTTTTCTCACGGGGTTTTTAGAGGAGATGATTCCAAAGATGATTCTAGAGATGACCAAGCACAAGGACAAGGAAGGATTAGGGGGAGTGTTAGGATTTAATTAATAGATTAATTAAAGGGGTAATCCTCCCTCATGTAATTCTCTATGTTGATTGGTTTGTCAACAGACACAACCCTTCCTCACACCTCTTCGAACAGACGTGACCCATATTCGCGTCCCTTTCCCTTGTATATAAGTTGTGAATCATCAATGGAACAAGATAGTTGAATCATTTGTTGTCTCTCTCGTTTGCTTCTCAATATTACTTTTAACAAGATTTAAGGAATTCTCAGTTGGTTGAGACAAAGCAAATCTGTTTACACATGGTACAAGCATGTATGTTATATTAATCTCCATTATCATGCTATAAGTATTTTTTTGATAAAGAGAATGTATTAATATCAAAAAGATATCATTTACACCCAACCTTTTTGTTAACACTAAACCCTGATGATAGTACGAATGCACACAGCCGAAAAAGAAGAAGAAACTAAAAAAGAGTCTCGTTATAGTGTTCCATTTCTTCCGATAGTAACACAAACACCACCATGCCAATATCTGAAGTCCAAGTTCTGCGACGGGTTGGTCTTCTTAAGTCCACCCCGGTATCTACACCTATGTCTTCCACTGATAGGTTTTGCTCTACAGATGGCACACTACTTTCAGCAGAGGAGTATACACGCTTTCACATTATTGATGGAGGTTTACAGTACCTTAGTAGGACGAGGCCTGATTTATCATTTGCCGTGAACAAGGTGTGTCAATATCTATCTGCACCGCGATGTATTCACTGGGCAGCAGTTAAGCGTATCTTGCGCTATGTTCATGGCACTTTATCCTATTGTGTGTTGTTGAGACGTACTACCTCGTCTCCTAATCTTTTGTCTCCTTTCTCTAATGCGAACTGGGCTGGTAATTCTGATGATCGGCGATCAACTGGGAGATATGCTATCTTTATGGTGATAACCTGGTTTCCTGCAGTGCTCGTAAACAGGCCATTGTATCTCGTTCCAGTACGGAGTCTAGGTATAAAGCACTTGCTAATGCTACTGAGTTGATTTGGGTATCCATTAGCAAGAGGTTTAGTGAATATATCAGCTGAACTTGGGGTGTCTCAGAGTAGTCCACCAGTCTTATGGTGTGATAATATTGGAGCAACTTTTCTCCTGTCCAATCATGTGTTTCATGCTCGTACTAAACACATTGAGGTGGATTTTCATTTTGTCAGATTCGGTTTATCTCCTCCAAGGATCAGTTAGGTGATATATTCACTAAACCTCTTCCTTTACCATTATTTCGTTTTTGTAGACACAATCTCAACCTTGCTACTCCTGGTTGAGATTGAGGGAGGGTGATAAACTGTATATTATAACCGTATCGGTATGGTATTGTATAAACCTACCGTATACAACTCTGTAATCTATCCCATATATATATATATGTGCTAAGCCGGCCCTTGTATGGAGCTAGGCAATACCCCTACAATCGATACCCTACGTTTCTCAATTTTAACTGTGGAAAATGTATGGTCAATAAAGAGGCATTTGAACTATGGAAAAGGGTATGGTCAATAAAGCTCTGAATGTTTTTTTTGTTTTGTTTTGAAAAAGAGAGTCGCCTCTCCGATTTCTATTAATAGAAACCACATGTTTGCTACAAGGACAATAAAGCTCTGAATGTTGGTGTTCCACTTCGTTTATTCTCCCCCATTCGATGCCATGCATGATCCCAGAATGCTTAACCATAAGTTACATCTTGAGCTGATCATGTTTGGACCTTTTTGTACTGCTGCTCTGGATGGTATAGATCTAGATATATGGTGGTAGGATCCCTTAATTAGTGGCAGCGATTAATCCCGGGGTGGATAAAATCGAACAAGCCCTAATTTGCCAGTAGGTATGCAGCTTAATTAGGACTGTACTGCCAATGCAGCGTCGGCTTCGACCTTCTCGCCCTTGTTGTGTCCGAGCTCCGCCGCCGTAAAATGCATAGGATGGGCCGTCCGGCTTGTGTCCCTCTCATGGGTTCTCTTCCTCGAAAGCTCCGACACGAAGCTGATCATGTCCGTCAGGTCGCAGTACGACGACCCGCCTTCCTCCATGGTCGCTGTCGCCTCCGCGGCGAGCTCCTTGGCCCTGCCCCTTCTGGCCGCCCCCTCCGGCCCGTCGTCCATCAGCTCGGCGATCACTTTCTCCACGTCGCCGCTCGCCACCTGAACGCCGTCGGCCTCCTCGGGGACGTACATGGCGGGCACCTTGACGCCGGACCTGACGCCGACGCCGAGCACGTCCACGAGCAGCCGCTCGCTGGAGAACTGGTCGCAGAAGCTGGGCCACGTCAGTGCCGGCACGCCGTAGGAGATGGCTTCCAGCGTTGCGTTCCAGCCGCAGTGCGTGAGGAAGCCGCCCACTGCCGGGTGCGAGAGGATTGTCACCTGCGGCGCCCACCCCCGCACCAGGAGTCCCCTGTACTTGACACGCTCCTCGAACCCTTCGTCGTCGAGCAGCGTCCTCACGGCGGCGTCGGACTTGGCCTCTTTGATGGCCCACACGAACGGCCGCCCGGAATTCTCGAGTCCTCGTGCGAGCTCTGCGAGCTGCTTCGCCGGCAGCCTCGCGATGCTGCCAAAGCTGATGTACATCACGGACGCCGGCGGCCGGGCTTCGAGCCACGAGATGATACGGCTGGCGTCTACATCGGCGCGATTGCCGCGGCCGGCTTTGGCGTCGTCGTCCATGGTCAAGGAGGCGCATGTCGGCCCGACTGCCCACGTCCTCCGACCGAGCGCTGCGGCGTACGCGTCGACGAAAACGCCCTCGACGCCCCGGAACGTGTTGATCAGCAGGCCGTCGGCGGTGGCCTCGGCGTCGATCATGTGGCGCTGCTCCTTCTCGACGCCGGGGAACTGAAAGAAGCCCTGGAAGGTGGCCTTGTTCCCGACGGCGCGCACCGGGAAGTCCGGCACCTCGAACGGCGCCATGTCTTCGTCACCGACGCTGTCATACACGCCGTGCGCGAACAGGTTGTGCACGGCGAGGAGGTAGTAGGCGGACGGGCAGTGCATCACTAGCCTGGGGATGTCGAAAAGTTTGCACACCCCCGCTGTCCAAGGGTTGCACGCGTCGGCGATGAGGCAGTCCGGCCGGCGGGGCAGTGCCCGAATGTACTCCTCCAGCGGCTCGGCCATCTTCCAGATGGCGTGGAAGAAGGTGACATGCTCCTTGTCGAGCTGGTCGATGGCCTCCAGCCCCTCCGCGAGCCCGAGCTGCGGGCCGGGGAATGGGAGCTCGACGAGCTCGATAGGGAGGCCTGCCCTGTTGGCAGCCTCCACGGCGGCCCTGTTGCGCGCGACGTTGACGGGCGTGACTACGACGGTGACCCGCGGCCCGCGCTCGGCGAGGATGCGCGCCAGGTCCACCATTGGGATGATGTGGCCCTGCGCCACCAGCGGCACCAGAAAGAAGTGTAGCTCCGTCGACGCCGCCATCTCTTCCCGGTCGGCCCGCTCTATGTTCTGATGAGCAATGGAAATTGGCAACAACGGTGATGGAGCGGCGCAAGCTTATCGATCGAGCCTAAGGCGTACGGCACTACCAATGTCGAGGCTACGAGGCCGCTATATATGTTGGATGGATGACGTGACACGTACTCCCTCTGATCTTGTTTAATTCGACGCGGCGTTAGTACCTACGTAGCTGTTTACTCGTGCTGAGCTCGCGTCAATTTAATCTGTCCGGAGGGAGAGTACATATAATAGAACTACAGCTGACTACGGATGTGTACATTTTTGATCGATGGATGGAATTCATGTGAGAGGAAGGAGAGAAGACGTGGCCGAGTAGGCATCAACTAGCTATCTAGGGGAAGATGACAAGGTAGATGATAAGGCGTGCAGTCACCGTGCCTACACATTTTGAGATCGACGAAGTATGAGTGGATGGGTCATAGCAAGTCATGGCCATGGCCGCAATTCGCTTTTGAGATTGAGCGGATCAGAGCCGTCAGTATGGGTCAAAACAGATTCTAGAAGCAAGCAGTCCAGCAGAAACTTCACCGAATTAGAGCAAATTTTTTACAGAGGAGACCACCTGCCTTAGTGAATTGCCAGAAAGGACAACCTAATAATAAAATTGACAACAAAAAAAAAAACATCCCAGGCGTGGCGCAGGGGCCGGGTGACACGTGGCAACCTGCCGCCGAAGCTCGTGGCGGCAGAGCTTGTCGCCATCGGTGGTGGCAGCACATTAGCCGCCATCGAGCTGTGGTGGGCCATGCCACCCCCGCTAGTGGCGGCAGGTCTACGTGGCAGCAGGGTGCCGCCGCCCCTGGTGGCATGCCTCGCTTTTCCGACAACCACGCCACGCCCTGACTCCCACACCGCAAAAGTAGCCGATCCCCTGTTTCGGCCGACCACAACTCAAGTTGATTTCTGTCCTGGTCGGCTGTCCACAAGCAGCGGCGGCGGTGGCGCCACCGATTCCTCCTCCACAACAACCGGGCCGCAACAAGCGGTACGTGACGGTGTTGGAGGCGCAGCGGCGGTGGGCGCAAGAAGAACCCTGCAACCACCGCGACGTCTCCCTACCACATGGATGACATCTGAACAGGGGAGGATCCCAGTTTCACCTCCACCCACGGACTGGCGGGCACTACGTCAGGAGATGAACCGACGATTTGAGCGGTTGCCACAGGCGCTGCATTACGAGGACGCGTACCTACGCGAAGATTTCTGCGCACCTTCCTTGCCTAGGAGCACGAGGCGCGCCGGACGATCTGTAGTACGCGGGTCGAGGACGAGCTCGACTACGAATACGATGAAAAGGACAAGGAGATGGAGGACGTTCAACCTCCAGCCACTAGCCACTGTGAAGATAGAGCCGCTCGTCCCCGACGACTATGACGAGGAGGCGGCCACGGCCGCCACAGTAGCAGCTCAAAGGCTGACGAGGGCTCGAAGTGGTCCTGGCTAGGGCAGGAGGACGTCGTCCAACTATCGGCAATGGTGGTGACGCACATTGCTTCCCTTCCACCGCCACCACAAGCAGCATGGGATGGCCAGATGGTCCCACCTTCTCCTCAGTATGCGCCGCAACAGCCGCACTACGTGCCGCAACTGTCGGAGGTCTCTGCTTGGGTGCAGCAGTTGTGGACGCCCCGCCCTTTGTCGACCACGTCTCTGATGACGAAGAAGCCGGCGGTGCTAGAAACTAGGGTCTAGATTTTATTTTAAAACTATATAAATTATGTTCGATTTAATAAAATTTCTATCAGATTTTCGCGCGCGCTTTGTAAACTTCATTCCAACTTGTTTGTCTACGGTGAGCAGGCCAAATACCCAGCAGACCGAACGGGGGGCGCTGGACGCACTGTCCTAACCGATCGGACAACGACGTGCCATCTGTCTACGGGCCGATCCAAACGGACATAAAGGGACGGTTTAGGTCGGCCAGTTTTTTTTTTTTTTGAGAGAACAACAGAAGCCTTATTAAATGATATTCATGGGGATACAAAGATGATCCGGACGATCCATAAACCACACATGACGCCCAAGACCTAGCGAAGTAGCTGATCTCGCAAGTCTATGCGCCTCCCCATTCGGTTCTGGCCGTTCGTGGCCATAGCTGGCCTCCTGAAACTTTGCTCTGAACATAGCAATATCTCTAACTATCATACTGTTAAACAATCTGAAGCAACCTTGACCTTGTGTAACTGAAGATCTAAAGGAACCGTTTAGGTCGCTGTTTTACGTCGGCCAGCTGAACATGTCCTTACAGCGCTGGAGCGAGCCAAACCTGATATAGATGTGAAATGGGCCGTGCCCATTGTGGCTAGAGTGCACCCACGACTGGAAGTTAATTTAGGCTGACATTCCATGAGTGTGAACTTTTTGAGCACTAGCTCCATATAACCTGTTTTGCTGAAAATTTTAAAACCATATTTTAAAGTTTTTGAGCAAAAATTGATTTGTTTTATGTATCATAGAAAGGTGTAAAACTTCAATACGAAATACCATATACTTGCAAACAGAACTTGGCTCTGATGGTTAGGTCCCTTGTGGTGGAACCAGCCCACCCAGGTTCAAGTCCTAGACTTAACATGGGTGTTTGCATTTACCTTGATTTATTTCAGGATTTAATCGGCGCTATGTTTTCAGTGGTAGGTGACGTGCCAATCAACAGCGAGGCCGACTTCGTCAACCTCAAGATATGTCGGCTCAGTCCCTCGGAGGTGCTTATAGGGGTAGGGTGTACGTGCGTGCGTTCATAGGGGTGTTTGTACGTGCGTGTTTGTGAGCGTCTGTGTTCTCAAAAACAAATACCATATACTTTGACTACACAAAAATGACAAAAGTGCAGATCTTTAATTACTAAACAATGCCCAATTTAGAACTCTTTACAATTGTTAGAACTTGTCATTTTGTGTAGCCCAAAGTATAGGGTGTTTAGCTTTGAGATTTTACACTATTGTAGAATATACATCCCTCTGAAGATTCAATTTTTTCAGATTTGTTTAAAACTTGTAAATTCCGTTTCATAAAAAATGTGCTACATGGAGCCCGAGCTTCAAAGAGAGTTTTCGGCCAGTCCACGAGTTTTCATTTATCTAGACAAGGAAGCTAAAAAAAAATCTGTCCAGGTTGAATGGCAGTGGTCACGTCAAAGTACCCAAATATTTATGTGTCTGTGTATAGTGGTTAAAATAACAACAATAAGCATGTTTTGATAACTCTACAAATATGAAAAACAATACCATATGCTGCTTCCTTGTATCCCTCACAGATATGCAGTTTGTCAATTAATCAATTAAGGTGGTGTATAATTAATTAAATAGAACAAACATGGAACCACTACTACATATATATATATATTCCTGGTTTAGTTTGGTTATAGAAGACGATGTATGTTAAGTTCGGAATTTTTTTATGAAAATATGAACGACTTCAATATCAATAGATTCATCATAAAATATATTTTCATAGTGTGTAGATGTCCTACAATTTGTTTCTACATATTTGATTGTACTTGGTAAGAATTCACTTTTGATCTAATTTATATCTTACTTTTGAGTATGGGGTCGTAGGTTTTAAATCGATCAATACCACATATATTTATAGTAACATATAGTACATGATGGGGATCCTATATTTATAGTAACATATAGTACTTGGTAAGAATTCACTTTTGATCTAATTTATATAATACTTTTGAGTATGGGGTCCTAGTTTTTTAAATCGATCAATACCACATATATTTATAGTAACATATAGTTCAACATCGCTCAGCGCTACGCTGATGAGGATCCCACGGTCGACTCAGACGACGAGTACGGCCAGCGGCGCAATCGCCGCCCCATCTGGCCCGACAGTCGCCGCGATGACTACCGCTTCGCCACTCACCCGAGCAGCGGCAAGCGCCACGCTGACGGCGGCAACTCCGAGTTCGTTACCAACGCCAACTTTGAGCAGCGCGACCCAAAGTACTCCCGCCGCGACAACCGCGGCCCGCGAGAGGACCGCCCACCAGGCAAGCGGTTCGATCCGCACAGCCAACTTGATGCTACATGCATCTACCACAGCAGAGAGGGCAAGCCCTCGACGCACACGACCGGGAACTGCTTCTCCCTTAAGTAGATAGAGAAGGCTCGCCATTTCAAGGAAAACGGTGGCGGCAACCAGAACAAGGATCGCAACAAGGACCAGGACCAACCCAAGGACGATGGCTTCGGTCGCAGCATCGGGTCCCTCCACACCTTCACCGGGGTCGGCAATCGCCGTGACAAGAAGGTGCTCGCACGAGCGGTGGCTGTCAACGCAAACGTTGCAAACGTCCCACGCTGGCTCAAGTGGTCCGAGCAGAGCATCACGTGGAGCCGCGAGGATCACGCTCCACTCATCGTGTACCCGGGGCGAGTGACCCTAATCGTCAAGCCCAAGGTCGCCGACTACTGGCTCTCAAAGACCTTGATGGATGGAGGGAGCTCCATCAACATAATGTACTACGACACCTTCTAGTGCCTCCAGCTGACCGACTCGCACCTTGAAGCGATGATTGTCACCTTCCACGGCATCGTCCCTGGCAGGAAGGCCTTCCCGATCGGCAAGGTGACACTGCCAGTGACCTTCGGCACACCGGCCAACTACCGCACCGAGAGGATATCCTTAGAGGTGGTGAACTTCTGCAGCCCCTAACACTGCGTCCTCAGCCTCCAGGCGTTCGCCAAGTTCATGGCCATGCCACACTACGACTACAACATGATGAAGATGCTAGGGCCACGCGGCATCATCACTGTCCGTGGCGACCCCGAGATGGCCCTGGAGTGCGAGAATAGCGGAGCCAAGCTCGCCGACACCGTCATCGCCTCGGAGTGAGACAACGCCACTGAGCTCGCCAAGTACCCAGTCGACCGCAACGACCCCGCCATCCTCGAGAAGCCAACTGATCTCGACTCGTCCTTGCCAACCTTGCAACCAACGACTGACACACGTCGAGTAGATTTGGTAGAAAATGATCCGAGTAGGCAGGTTATCATTGGGATGGGCATGTCCGCCCAATAGGAAAGTGCGCTCATCAAGTTCCTCTGTGAATATCGAGATATCTTTACATGGAAACCTTCTGATATGTCAGGTGTCCCGAGAGAACTTGCTGAGCACAAACTACACGTAGACCCAACTGCGCGTCCCGTCAAACAGACGATGAGACCCGTAGGGGAAGAGCGACGGCGCGCAATCACCGAAGAGGTGAACCGACTACTCGTCGCCGGGTTCATCATGGAAATCAAGCACCCAAAGTGGTTGGCAAACCCAATACTAGTGCTGAAGAAGAACAAGACATGGGGAATGTGTATAGATCACACTAGCCTCAATCGGGCCTGCCCCAAGGACCCATTCGTCCTCCCGCGGATCGACCAGATCATCGATGCCGTCGCGGGCTTGGAGTCTCTATGCTTCCTCGACGCATACTCCGGGTATAACCAGACCAAAATGGCTGTAGAAGATCAGGAAAAGACGGCGTTCATCATGCCACTCGGCGCCTACTGCTACACCGCCATGACCTTTGGCCTCAGAAACGTCGGAGCCACCTATCAACGGTGCATGAACAGTTGCCTCGAAAGCCAAATCGGGCGCAACGTCCACGTTTACATCGACGACGTGGTGGTCAAGTCGACTCGGCAAGATGACCTAGTCGCCGACCTCACCGAGACCTTCACCAATCTCTGGCGCTACCAGATCAAGTTGAATCCCCTGAAGTGCACCTTCAGAGTACCGTCGGGGCAGCTTCTCGGCTACATCGTCTCCAAGCACGGCATCGAGACCAATCCGGAGAAAACATCGGCCGTCATGCGTATCAAAAGGCCCGCATGCCTCCTCGACGCACAAAAGCTCACCGGGCGAGTTGTAGCACTCAGTCGCTTCATACCTCGACACGGTGACAAGGCAGTTCCACTCTACCGCATCTTGAAGAAGTCTGATTCCTTCGAGTGGACGACGGAAGCACAAAAGGCTCTGGAAACACTGTAGGATGCCCCGCAGAACGCACCCGTCCTAGCCGGACCACTACCGCAAGAACCCATGCTCCTTGATGTGTGCAGTCGACACGTCCGTTGGGAACCCCAAGAGGAAGGTGTGATGCGTACAGTAGCAAGTTTTCCCTCAGAAAGAAACCAAGGTTTATCGAACCAGGAGGAGCCAAGAAGCACGTTGAAGGTTGATGGCGGCGGAGTGTAGTGCGGCGCAACACCAGGGATTCCGGCGCCAACGTGGAACCTGCACAACACAATCACAGAACTTTGCCCCAACGTAAGAGTGAGGTTGTCAATCTCACCGGCTTGCTGTAAACAAAGTATTAGATGTATAGTGTGGATGATGATGGTTGTTTGCGAAGAACAGTAAAGAACAATTGGAGTAGATTGTATTTCAGATGTAAAGAATTGGACCGGGGTCCACAGTTCACTAGTGGTGTCTCTCCCATAAGATAGCAGATGTTGGGTGAACAAATTACAGTTGGGCAATTGACAAATAAAGAAGGCATAACAATGCACATACATATATCATGATGAGTACTATGAGATTCAATCAGGGCATTACGACAAAGTACATAGACCGCTATCCAAGCATGCATCTATGCCTAAAAAGTCCACCTTCGGGTTATCATCCGAACCCCCTCCGGCATTAAGTTGTAAACAACGAGACAATTGCATTAAGTATGGTGCGTAATGTAATCAACACAAATATCCTTAGACAAAGCATCGATGTTTTATCCCTAGTAGCAACAAGACATCCACAACCTTAGAACTTTCTCGTCATCGTCCAGCATTTAATGGAGGCATGAACCCACTATCGAGCATAAATACTCCCTCTTGGAGTCACAAGTATCAACTTGGCCGAGCCTCTACTAGCAACGGAGAGCATGCAAGAACATAAATAACATATATGATAGATTGATAATCAACTTGACATAGTATTCAATATTCATCGAATCCCAACAAACACAACATGAAGGATTACAAATAGATGATCTTGATCATGATAGGCAGCTCACAAGATCTAACATGATAGCACAATGAGGAGAAGACAACCATCTAGCTACAGCTATGGACCCATAGTCCAGGGGTGGACTACTCACACATCGATCCGGAGGCGATCATGGCGATGAAGAGACCTCCGGGAGATGAATCCCCTCTCCGGCAGGGTGCCGGAGGCGATCTCCTGAATCCCCCGAGATGGGATTGGCGGCGGCGGCGGCTCTGGAAGGTTTTCCGTATCGTGGCTCTCGGTACCGGGGGTTTCGCGATGGAGGCTTTAAGTAGGCGGAAGGGCAGGTCAAGAGGCCACACGAGGGCCCCACACGCTGATACGTCTCCGACGTATCGATAATTTCTTATGTTCAATGCCACATTATAGATGATATCTACATGTTTTATGCACACTTTATGTCATATTCGTGCATTTTCTGGAACTAACCTATTAACAAGATGCCGAAGAGCCAGTTGTTGTTTTCTGCTGTTTTTGGTTTCAGAAATCCTAGTAACGAAATATTCTCGGAATCGGACGAAATCAACGCCCAGGTTCCTATTTTTCCCGGAACCATCCAGAACACCCGAGAGCCGCCAGAGGGAAGCCCTGGGGGCCCCACACCACACCCTGGCGCGGCCAGAGGGGGGGGCCGCGCCGCCCTATGGTGTGGTGGCCCCAGGCCCCCTCCGAGGCTGCCCTTCCGCCTATTTAAAGCCTCCGTCGCGAAAATCCTATTACGTTGGACGAAACCCACAGAAACCTTCCAGAGCCGCCGCCATCGCGAAGCCAAGATCTGGGGGACAGGAGTCTCTGTTCCGGCACCCTGCCGGAGCGGGGAAGTGCCCCCGGAAGGCTTCTCCATTGACACCGCTGCCATCTCCACCGCCATCTTCATCACCGCTGCTGCTCCCATGAGGAGGGAGTAGTTCTCCATCGAGGCTCGGGGCTGTACCGGTAGCTATGTGGTTCATCTCTCTCCTATGTGCTTCAATACAATAATCTCATGAGCTGCCTTACATGATTGAGATTCATATGATGATGCTTGTAATCTAGATGTCGTTATGCTAGTCAAGTGAATTTTACTTATGTGATCTCCGGAGACTCCTTGTCCCGCGTGTGTAAAGGTGACGAGTGTGTGCACCGTGTGGGTCTCTTAGGCTATATTTCACGAATACTTATTCGCTGTTATGAATGGCGTAGTGAAGTGCTTATTTATATCTCTTTATGATTGCAATGTGTTTTGTATCACAATTTATCTATGTGCTACTCTAGTGATGTTATTAAAGTAGTTTTATTCCTCCTGCACGGTGTAATGGTGACAGTGTGTGTGCATCCGTGTTAGTACTTGGCGTATGCTATGATCATGATCTCTTGTAGATTATGAAGTTAACTATTGCTATGATGGTATAAATGTGATCTATTTCTCCTACATGTGTGAAGGTGACAGTGTGCATACTATGTTAGTACTTGGTTTAGTCTTATTGATCTTTCTTGCACTCTAAGGTTATTTAAATATGAACATTGAATTGTGGAGCTTGTTAACTCCGGCATTGAGGGTTCGTGTAATCCTACGCAATGTGTTCATCATCCAACAAGAGTGTAGAGTATGCATTTATCTATTCTGTTATGTGATCAAAGTTGAGAGTGTCCACTAGTGAATGTCTAATCCCTAGGCCTTGTTCCTCAATACTGTTATCGCTGCTTGTTTACTGTTTTACTGCGTTACTACTGCTTGTTTACTGTCCTGGGCAAAGCACTTTTCTGGTGCCGTTGCTACTACTTATTCATACCACCTGTATTTCACTATCTCTTCGCCGAACTAGTGCACCTATTAGGTGTGTTGGGGACACAAGAGACTTCTTGCTTTGTGGTTGCGGGGTTGCATGAGAGGGATATCTTTGACCTCTTCCTCCCCGAGTTCGATAAACCTTGGGTGATCCACTTAAGGGAAACTTGTCGCTGTTCTACAAACCTCTGTCGTTGGAGGCCCAACACCTGTCTACAAGAATAGAAGCACCCGTAGACATCAAGCACTTTTCTCGGCGCTCGTTGCCGGGGAGGAAAGGTAAAAAGGCACTCATACTCCGGTTCCAGTGTAACAGTACTTTTCAGGCACCATTGTGTTTGTGCTCGAAGCTATTTCCTTTAGATCCTGCAATTGCATCTTTTTGTTTCTTGTTTACACTAGTTTGGCATAATGGACAACAATGAGCTTCTTATTCTATTTCCTGATTTAAGACATGGATGGTTTGATGCGAAAATTAAAAAACCTATGAAATCTTATTTGCATGCTCGGTAGTAATATTAGTATGAACGCTTCGAACACCATTGTTGATAATGATATAGAAAGTTCTAAGCTTGGGGAAGCTGGTTTTCATGATCTTTTTAGTCCCCCAAGCATTGAGGAGAAAATTTTCTTTGATGACACTTTGCCTCCTATTTATGATGATTATAATAGTGGTCTTTTGGTGCCACCTACTATGGAGAGTAAATTTTATTGTGATTATACTATGCCTCCTACACTTGATGAGAATAATAATGATAGCTACTTTGTTGAATTTGCTCCCACTATTACTAATAAAATTGATTATGCCTATGTGGAGAGTAATAACTTTATGCATGAGACTCATGATAAGAATGCTTTATGTGATAGTTATATTGTTGAGTTTGCTCATGATGCTACTGAAAGTTATTATGAGAGAGTAAAATATGGTTGTAGAAATTTTCATGTTACTAAAACACCTCTCTATGTGCTGAAATTTTTGAAGCTACACTTGTTTTATCTTCCTATGCTTGCTACTTTGCTCTTCATGAACTTGTTTATTTACAAGATTCCTATGCATAGGAAGCATGTTAGACTTAAATTTGTTTTGAATTTGCTTCTTGATGCTCTCTTTTGCTTCATACTCTATTTTTCATGTGAGCATCATTAAAACTGCTCGAGCCCATCTTAACGGCTATAAAGAAAGAACTTCTTGGGAGATAACCCATGTGTTATTTTGCTACAGTACTTTGTTTTATATTTGTGTCTTGGAAGTTGTTTACTACTGTAGCAACCTCTCCTTATCTTAGTTTTGTGTTTTGTTGTGCCAAGTAAAGTCGTTGATAGAAAGGTTGATACTAGATTTGGATTACTGCGCAGTTCCAGATTTCTTTGCTGTCACGGATCTGGGTCTACCTCCCTGTAGGTAGCTCAGAACATTAAGCCAATTTACGTGCATGATCTTCAGATATGTACGCAACTTTCATTCAATTTGGGCATTTTCATTTGAGCAAGTCTGGTGCCCTAATAAAATCCATCTTTACGGACTGTTCTGTTTTGACAGATTCTGCCTTTTATTTCGCATTGCCTCTTTTGCTATGTTGGATGAATTTCTTTGATCCATTAATGTCCAGTAGCTTTATGCAATGTCCAGAAGTGTTAAGAATGATTGTGTCACCTCTGAACATGTGAATTTTTATTGTGCACTAACCCTCTAATGAGTTGTTTCGAGTTTGGTGTGGAGGATGTTTTCAAGGATCAAGAGAGGAGTATGATACAATATGATCAAGGAGAGTGAAAGCTCTAAGCTTGGGGATGCCCGGTGGTTCACCCCTGCATATTCTAAGAAGACTCAAGCGTCTAAGCTTGGGGATGCCCAAGGCATCCCCTTCTTCATCGACAAATTATCAGGTTCCTTCTCTTGAAACTATATTTTTATTCGGTCACATCTTATGTACTTTACTTGGAGCGTCTGTATGTTTCGTGTTTCTGTTTTTGTTTGAATAAATGCTTGTGTGGGAGAGAGACACGCTCCGCTGGTTCATATGAGCACATGTGTTCTTCGCTTTATCTTTTAGTGTTCATGGCGAAGGTTGAAACTGCTTCGTTAATTTTTATATGGTTGGAAACGGAAAATGCTACATGTAGTAATTGGTAAAATGTCTTGGATAATTTGATGCTTGGCAATTGTTGTGCTCATGTTTAAGCTCTTGCATCATATACTTTGCACCTATTAATGAAGAAACACTTAGAGCTTGCTAATTTGGTTTGCATATTTGGTTTCTCTAGAGTCTAGATAATATCTAGTATTGAGTTTTGAACAACAAGGAAGACGGTGTAGAATCTTATAATGTTTACAATATGTCTTTTATGTGAGTTTTGCTGCACCGTTCATCCTTGTGTTTGCTTCAAACAATCTTGCTAGCCTAAACCTTGTATCGAGAGGGAATACTTCTCATGCATCCAAAATCCTTGAGCCAACCACTATGCCATTTGTGTCCACCATACCTACCTACTACATGGTATTTATCCGCCATTCCAAAGTAAATTGCTTGAGTGCTACCTTTAAAATTCCATCATTCACCTTTGCAATATATAGCTCATGGGACAAATAGCCTAAAAACTATTGTGGTATTGAATATGTACTTATGCACTTTATCTCTTATTAAGTTGCTTGTTGTGCGATAACCATGTTTACGGGGACGCCATCAACTACTCTTTGTTGAATATCATGTGAGTTGCTATGCATGTCCGTCTTGTCTGAAGTAAGAGAGATCTACCACCTTAATGGTTGGAGCATGCATATTGTTAGAGAAGAACATTGGGCCGCTAACTAAAGCCATGAATCATGGTGGAAGTTTCATTTTTGGACATATATCCTCAATCTCATATGAGAACATTAACTGTTGCCACATGCTTATGCATTAAAGAGGAGTCCATTATCTGTTGTCCATGTTGTCCCGGTATGGATGTCTAAGTTGAGAATAATCAAAAGCGAGAAATCCAAAATGCGAGCTTTCTCCTTAGACCTTTGTACAGGCGGCATGGAGGTACCCCATTGTGACACTTGGTTAAAACATGTGTATGTGATGATCCGGTAGTCCAAGCTAACTAGGACAAGGTGTGGGCACTATTAGTATACTATGCATGAGACTTGCAACTTGTAAGATATAATTTACATAACTCATATGCTTTATTACTACCGTTGACAAAATTGTTTCATGTTTTCAAAACAAAAGCTCTAGCACAAATATAGCAATCGATGCTTTCCTCTTTGAAGGACCATTCTTTTTACCTTTATGTTGAGTCAGTTCACCTAACTCTCTCCACCTCAAGAAGCAAACACTTGTGTGAACTGTGCATTGATTCCTACATATTTGCATATTGTACTTGTTATATTACTCTATGTTGACAATTATCCATGAGATATACATGTTACAAGTTGAAAGCAACCGCTGAAACTTAATCTTCCTTTGTGTTGCTTCAATACCTTTACTTTGATTTATTGCTTTATGAGTTAACTCTTATGCAAGACTTATTGATGCTTGTCTTGAAGTACTATTCATGAAAAGTCTTTGCTTTATGATTCACTTGTTTACTCATGTCATTACCATTGTTTTGATCGCTGCATTCATTACATATGTTTACAAATAGTATGATCAAGGTTATGATGGCATGTCACTTCAGAAATTATCTTTGTTATCGTTTTACTCGCTCGGGACGAGCAGAACTAAGCTTGGGGATGCTGATACGTCTCCGACGTATCGATAATTTCTTATGTTCCATGCCACATTATTGATGATATCTACATGTTTTATGCACACTTTATGTCATATTCGTGCATTTTCCGGAACTAACCTATTAACAAGATGCCGAAGAGCCGCTTGTTGTTTTCTCGCTTTTTTGGTTTCAGAAATCCTAGTAACGAAATAAAGCAATACGTAACTGAACCAGCTAACACCGGATTTC